>NW_011888975.1:278344-279533 GCF_000151845.1 Pteropus vampyrus | reverse complement strand
ATTAGAGTGATTTTTCCTGTTATTTTCTTTTGCATGGAATGGAAGAAAGTGTGTTCCCTAGCATGAGTCACAAGACCCCATCGGCTTTATCTCTCCCCATTTTGCCCTAGGAACAAATGATATTCAGCCAATCTGAATAATTTGCTGTCCTCCCTATAGGGAGCCTTCTGCCCGCTATGGAACCATCACCATCCCCTCTTGTCTATTTAAAGAATTTCTACTCTTTCTTGTAATCTCGGCTGAAGCATTATCTCTTCCCCCGAGACTTTACCCTCTCTGGGTTTCTGTTTTCTTATCTGGAAGGAGATTAAGTCTGATGCCTGCTCATTATCCGATGATTCTATACATTTTTATCGGTACCTCCTTTAAGAACCTCAAAATAATGACACATCAGTTCAACACTTGAGATGTTTCTTTTCAATTCACGCAGAATCGCTTATGAAATGTAAATTCCATTGCATTAAGAATCGTTTATTTGCATGTCTGTCGTTTAAAAAAAAAAGAATTTCTAAGAACTTGTTAGATTACATTGGGACACATTTAAATTGAGCTAATCTGAGACAAAACTTTTCAGGCCAAAACATCTCTTTTTCTCCCTAAATGATACAAAGAAAGTCCAAGTTCTAGCCTGAAACTTCGTCAAGAAACTGAATTCTGATTCTGACCATCAATGACACAAAACTGGTCAGCTCACTTGCCAAGTACCTCCACTTCTGTTTTTCCCAGCAGTAAAGTGAGAAGAATGTCAACCTTTAAACTGTGAGAATTGCTGGAGAATTATCACTAAAAGCCCTCACATCTATAAAGTGCTGTGACAAAGGAGACACAAATCTCGGAAGAGCCCAAATTCAAAAGCCCTGAGACACATGGGTGTCATTTACGAATTAAGTTATATTTGTAAATCGACTTTACAGTTTTGCTTTTTTCTGCCCTTGTTCCCAGCTGAAGTCACAGGTAAGACTGGAAGCCTGAAATTTCAAGCAGCGGCGGCAGTAAATACCCAAATAGTGTGGGTTGTTTTCCGCGACAGAAGCACTCAATTTTATAACTTGTATGCTAGATATTCTTCTAGCATCCACTTCTTTTCCCTGTCTAAATGTGGCATTTGCTAACCCACAATAGGTTATTTAGCTATGTACATAGTATATAAATGAGCACAGATTACAAATATATGCACAAATTTGATTTC
>NW_011888975.1:266074-276879 GCF_000151845.1 Pteropus vampyrus | reverse complement strand
ACTGCGCTGCCCTGGGTCCTGTAACAATATTAAAAATCGTGTTTGCTAAAACAGTCCAGCTAGAAACAAGAAAAAATTCTTAATGTCAGATGAAGAATTTCCAATATCTGTGCCCCCCGAATTCTGCATCCAGAGTACGTGAGAGCCCCTCCCTGTCGCGGGCCAGTCTAATGTACCTCCCGTGTCTCCGCTTCCATTTCTATGCCAGGACCAGAGAATGCTCACCGTGAATCCTGTGTCCTGGAAACCAGCCCTCGGCTTTCCTTCCAGGCTCCGTCACTGAGTTGCTAGCAGGGTGACTTGCCAGAAAGAACCCTTTCTCCTTATCAGCGTCCCCCGGGTCCTGACAGTCCGGGGTGCCTCGCTGCCAGCAGACTAAACAACTGTTTCACCTTTTGTCCTCTCCGGCCCAGAGCCCTAGTCCAGCCTCGATCTGGGTCGTCAGCCCTATCTTTTTATTGTCACACCGCGTCAGGGAACCTGTCACACGGTGGTTGTCTGAAAAAGCACTCTCAAGGCTCACTGGCGAATGCACTCAGCTGTTCTGTTTTTGGTAACTCTTTTTTTTTTTTTTCTCAAAAGAACCTAGTTCCGGTCTGTGTCTTGGGCACCCTGCCACCGGCACATTGCGCTTCCCCCGCACCCGCCCCCCAAGTCACCTGCTCTAATTGTACCAAAAGGGTCCCGCACAGAGAAGGAATGGGGTGGCCTTCTGAGGAGGGGATGCGCGTGTCGCTGCGCTCACTGCTCTGCAGACTTGAGCGTGACACCAGCTATGCTTCTGGCGTCTGTGGACGTGAGCCCTCTGCAGTACAGTGAGCCCCGGCCTCTGTGCGCCAAAACCCCCCGAGCTCCGGTAGGCAAAAGCCAGCCCAGGCATTTCATTAGTTAGGACTCTGCCATCTCATCCTAGTGTTGTTCGAGGTGCTGCGGTCTCTGGCACATCCCCCCGAAATAAAAGTTCTTCTTGTCTGATCTTTAGCAGGGAGAGGCTTTTCTAACCCGAAACAACTGGCCAGGAGAGCGGGAATGATCAGACAGCCCCAGCTCGGAAACACGGGGCAGACTGCACCATCATTTCCTTTTCGGCGAAGTCACCTGCAGCCAAGAATACCCTTAAAGACCTCTTCGCGTTTGCAGATATGAACGAGTAAGTAAGAAAAATGAATGTGAAGGAGACCGGAATAAAGAGAAAGGAAAAATGGAAGGAATATCTTCTCGAAGTGGGGGAAATGCTGGAAAGACGATCACCCATCGCACAGTGTATGGGACAAAGCAGAGAAAAGACAGCGTTGTGTGTAAGTTGGGGTTGGTAGAGAAAGGCCGTGAGAATCGACATCTGATTAGGTTCTTGGGGTCAATGGCCATGTGCGCGGACGCGCGTGAGCACACACATCCCTGCCTTTCAAAAATACAGGTCGGCTATTTAAAAGAACTTCACATTGACACCTTCAGCATTCTTTAAAAAGCAAGAGCAAGTGTCGGTTTTAGGAATACAGTGGGGAAGTAGAACTGATCTCATTCCTGTTTCCTTTTTATATTAATTCCCGACCAAACACCTACTAGCAGAATGAGTAAACCAAGTGTCTGTCAGTGGCTCCAAGTCTCCAAGTGGCGGCTCCTAAAAGAATACCGGGGTCCTCGCATTGCGAAGAGACAGAGAACGACTGAGGAGCAGCGCCCCTGCCCTGCCTCCACCGTGGCCCCGCACCGCCACTGCTGAGAAGAAGGAAGGAAAAGAGAAACAGGAGGGTGTTTCGCCACACTTTACAGTCGCCGAGAGGAAAAGGGGAAAAAAAAAAAAAATCTGGCATTGGATCACTCGTGAGGGACCATTTGCAGCTGTTGGAGCTGCCAGCCGCACGAGCTGGAGGAAGCGAAGTGCCCGGCAGAGCATCTTACCTGAGAAGCATGGAAGTGCAGGCAGATGTAGGTGAGACACAGGGCCAGCCCCAGCCCCTGAATTACGGAGGCCGCCAGCAATAGCTTGTTCATCTGGAACCTCAGCCCTGGTGCATTTCCCGCATTCTCGTCCAGGGGTTGGACCCCTTCCATCTTCACAATCTGGATGCAGGAAGGATGAAAACTGTGGCAAAAGGAAAACTGAGGGAGGACTGACCTCTCCCCTACAGAGAAGGAGGTGAAGACAAAACAAAACCTATCGATCAGAAAACACACAGCAGTCCCAGGACCAGAGATGAGAGGCGATTGAGAAGGCAGAGCGGACTCTCTCAGTTTTAACTCTGTAGCTTTTGCAGGCAGGCGGGGGAACTTCTTTGTGACTAATCTGAATTTCCCCTTCACTTTCTTTCTTTTTTTTTTTTTTTCTCTCTTCTCTGGGCTGACAGGGAGTTGTTTTTGTGGCATTCCAGTTCTGTTCTGAGTGACTGTGAAATGACAGTCATAAAAGTGTGCTATGTTCTTAATTTCTCATTGCGCCACTAACCAAATTGTGGGTCACTTATAAAGATAACGATCATCATCCGTTGATGAGAGAACTCATCGATCCCTGCCCTGAGGTGTCTTAAATCATAGAAGAGATTCAAGGAAAATGCTGGTAGCGAGGCATTGAACCCATTCTGCAGATTCGGGGCGGGGGAAGCACACGCCTATCATTCTCCAAGTGACAAAAGAAAAGACAACAGGATGGTGGATCTCGTAGAAATAAAGGAGTGAGAGCCTCTATGTTGAGTCCATTGCTTTATGATAAATAAGCCAGTGTCAGTGAGCATCTGCTATGTGTCAGACACGGTGCTAGACAGTTCTACAATCTTTGTTCTCACTTAGTCCTTTCAGGCAAATTTAGTAGACACCTAGATGGTGAGTGTTAAACAAAGCAGAAGAGAAGCAGAAGGGTGTCCTGACTTTTCCTCCTCCTCTGCACTTTACATTCTCTCCAAGCAGAATTTGCGCATGAATGAACGAGTAAGATTCAAATACACTCTGAGGAGTGTTTCTTTCTTTAAAGTCAAGGGTTGACTCAGAACTTGGACAATAAGGGTATTCTACCAACAGACAGACACTACCTGCCCTTCTCCATTGAAATAAATGATTGAATTATTTACAGTGTCAAGTTCGAATTGACAAGTGTTTACTGAGTACATAGAAAGCCCGGTGCTGTCCTGGACGCCCAGGGATGCTGGGAAGGGGCTGTCTAAGCCAGATTTCTGTCTCCCATGTGGGCAAGTGCATCTCTCTGAGCTCCCCATCGGCCACTCGACATCTGTTTAAAGAAAGAAGGGATATGAGATGTTATACGCAACTCCGTTTTACAGAAAATGGACATGAGGCACAGTGACAGTTTGTGGGAAAACAGAAGCACACTTGTTATTACAGTATTAATCAATTAAAAGATGAATCAATGCCCTCGTGATCATCATTGTGTCTTGCATTTGGAGAATATATTGGTCTTCAGAAATTCAGGGTGTTTTTTCTGAAAGATAAGGGAACCGAGACACTGTATCACAGACGCGAAGCCGAAACTAGAAATTGACGTCCCTCCAAACTCATCTAACATCCAAACATTCCTATGAGCAAAGTATGTGTAATATAACAGGGTGTGGGGGAGATAATTAATATACAGCCCAATTCTTATGTAATAGTCAATAGCCATAAATAGACGTTAAAATTGTTAGCAATTTACTCGTTTATTTTCAAAAACTAACTAAAAGAGTCAGAGAGAGATAAAAAAAAAAAAAAGGTTATTGGAAACTGAAGAGACCAGCTGACAAAGAAGTAGTGAAAACTACTAATGCTGAAGATCATAGAAAATATTTTTAAATGCCGGCCAACAGGATGGAGGAAAAAATTTACAGAGTGCATAGCATCTCTGTAAATTAAATGTGCATAGCATAACGTCACGGCTTCTACGAGGGAAAACTGACAACCGCTGTTTTTCCTTCCAGACGACGAGAACTGTGCAACGGAATGGATTTCCATTGCTGCGTTGTCCCAGGAGAGCACGGGATCAACTCCGCCAACATTGGGGTCGACACATCTCGGGCATAGCTCTCATCTCCCTGGTCTCGGTCTTCTACTAATGTCTGGCCTCCTTGTAAGTTCTTCGTTGACATTTAAGTGATGTTTTATGTTTAATTGTTTCTTTTTTTTTTTATCGAACGCATCCTCACAGCTTCTTCACATTTTCCTGGTGGGGAGGGGAGTGGGGATACACACAGAAAAATACATATAAATTGGCCCGGAAGTTCCAGGCAAAACCTTTGGAAGCGGTTCAGAGTTCGTGGTCAGCCAGCCTCGCATCTGGAACACGTGAGAGGAAACGTCCATCAGAGATATCACTGATGGCATTTCGGTCTCGCACAGATGGGCAGAGTCCTCCATCTTCAAAGCTGGCATGTTTTTAAAGAGGTTAAGTATGTGACCCGGATCTACGGGCACTTCTTTTAAGCACTTCACAAAGATCAAATACACAGACACACCTGAGCAAACGAGCCTTGGCATGGAAGCCTCAGACTTTATTCCAAGCTTTGACCTTCCCCAAGATCTTTAACTTCTCAATGAACTGCCCTTTCAAGACTACAGAAAAGTATGGAAAATAAAGAGGCTTTGACAACTGATAAGATGCCTCACGTTTAGAAAGCAGAAAAAAAACAAAAAAACAAAAAAACATTTTTTTGATGTTTTGGTTTTGGGGGTTTTGGGGGTTATTTTGGTTTTTGTTTGGTCGGTTGATTTGGAGGAGGGTGGAAAAATCTGTACTTTTCATTTGTTTCTAAGTCAACTTGTTTATTCAACAAGTGTCATCCAGGTGCCAGGGGGAGGGACATGGGCAGGACATATTCTCAGTCCTCGAGGCGGTCACAGACGGGAAAGTGGGAGGGTCACAGCTGGGAAAGTGTTGGGTCCAGGTGGTGGGAGGGAAGGAAGAGCACACGGAGGTGGATTCTAGTTCGGGCTGGAGTTTGGACTGGGACAGCTTCCTTGAGATGAGTCAAATAAGTCTCGGAGAAACCAGAAGCCGTCTGGCCATCTAGGGGGTGTCGGGGGTGGCGGGGAGGCACTCACTGCAAGGCAGGGGTGAGGAAAACACAGCCTGAGCGAAGCTCGCTGTTCATTTGTCATTTGGGGAACAGCGACTGGAGAGGAGGGCGTTGAGGAGTGTGGCCCGGGAAGAGGCTGAGAAGCTCCCACGGATGGCCTTTAGTCACAAGTGAAGAACTTTGAATTTCATCTTGAAGACACTGGGAGAATATCGAGAGGTTTGAAGCAGAATGTGATATGATTACATTTTAGGAGGAAAGTCACTCTGATTGAAATAGAAATGGCAGGGTGGGGTCAAAGAAACCAGCTGGGAGAATTTTCCAGGTTACCTGGTGCTAGCCAGGAGATGAGTGGGGTGTAAACCTCACCTCTGCACTCGGCTCCCCCGGCCCTCTGTCCTGGACTGGGACGGAGGGAGGGCTCATCCTACAGGAAGGCGAGCCTGGATCATCTCACAAAGGTGTACTCTGCGTCCCAAGCCCTGAGCAAAAGGCTGCAGCCACCCAGATAAGGGCCCCTTTTTCTAATTCATAAACTCAGAGAGGGCACGGCAGAATGCACTGAGGTGGGCCTCAGGCTTGCCATTATTTACGTGAGAAATAATAAAGTCCTAAACCAAAGCAGAGAGGACCACGAGAGGAGAAGGCAGGGACGGGGCTGTGCACCCACCAAACATTTCGAGGCCCTGCTCTCCGCCCACCTCTGAGCCCTCACTGAGCTCCACCTTGGGACAGGTGACAGAGGAAGGTGGGAGGTGACGGAAACCAATGCGTTTCAAAGGTCAAAAACCTGACTTGCCATCTGCCTTCGCAACCTGCCCTTGAGCCTGAAGTCCCGTTCCAGGTCACGTCTTCGGCACTCCAGGATCTCAAGACTCCGGCATCAGTTTTGACTTTCCCTTGCCCCCCATCAGTCAGGCTCTGCAGGGCGACCCCACAGGGCCGCTCGGACTTCACTCTGCCGTTGCTACTGGTTCCGATCCGAGTGCTTGTTTTTCCTCACTCGAACTCTTGGATTAAATCCCCAGCGCTTCTCCCAACTTCCATTCTCTCTGATATCCAGTCCATCCTGCTTCGGCAGGCTCTTTAAACCCAGCGAGGGCCAAGATCCTATCAAGGGCCTCCCTCTCAGACAGGAGAAGGTTGAAATTCTTCAGTGCGACATTCAAGTCACTCCGTAATGGAACCCCAACTTTCCAAACCTGACTCCCTCTATTTCCTGATTATTTCCAATAGTCACTTTGCCTCAAAGGTCCTTCCCCTCCATCGCCGATGATCAAAGCCCTACGCGCTCACTTTCCATGAAGGGCTGGCTGCCGTGTGAGGTCGTCGGCTTGCAGCGTTCCAGGAGGGGCGAGGCAAACTCCTGAAGGAACACTAGGGAAGTCTAGCTTTGGGGAGGGAATTTGTAGGATGCGTAGTTCCCAAAGCCTAGCCGATCAACTACGTCACGGAGAGAACGTTCGAAAGATTCAGATTTCCGAGTCTCTCCACTCTAGAAATTCTGATTTGATCAATGAGCTTGGAGCAGTGCCTCGTGAATCCGTCTTGCTATAAATTTCTGTAAGAGCCAGATGCGAATCTCACCACGGGACCCCTTACATTCTCTTTCGCTGTTATATTTTTATGACGAGAACCCTTCCCTGAGCCTCCCGGGAGGAACGCAGTTGTTCCCACCCCTCTCGAGAGCATTCAGAATGCTCCGTCCCGTCTTGCCTGACAACTGTTTCAATCTATTTCAGTCTCCGCCGGGATGTTCCATGGGCCTGAGGTCGGGAGTCCAGTACCGCACCCACACCGCGGGGCCGGTATAGCCTCTCTGCAAAGATCTGCCGGGTTAAACTGACTTTGCTTGCAACAGATCCGAAGCGTGCTAATTTCAGGACCAGAACCAAACGAGAGTCTAAACAAAACTGAAAATGGCACTGTTAAATGCAGAAGTCTCCCGATAGCTGGGCTTTGACCTCAGATGTGAAAGATGAGCAAACCTGAAATATGTACCTGTCATTGAAACCGGAAGTACAGCATTAGTTCAGATGCAAATGCAGACTCATACGATGATATTCCATTTGGGTTTCGGACTCGTCGGCCCCGCCCTTGCCAACCCCGTTTCCTTCCAGGCCCATTTTCCCTTTCAGTCTTCCTGTTTGCTACTTTCCTTTGTCTTGATTACCACGGGCAGTTATTTTAGGACGTGATGATAGATTCTAAAACTTAGTGGCACAAAACAGCAACAGACATGTTTCTCTCTGTGGAAATATGAATTAATACCGTTACGGAAAGCAAATACCTAGACACATTTTTAGCACTCGCAAAATTAGATTTTAGTCGTGTATTTAAAACGTGTATGCGATGCCCAGAATATATAAAAATTTCTAAGTAGACCTTCAATTCATGATAGAACACAGGCAGTTTTCTTTTAAAAAATCAACGTTACGGAAATATTACAGACAATAAGTTGTATCTACTTAAAGTGGGCAGGTAGGTGAGTTTAGACAGCTGTATATAGTATCAAAGCCACCATCACATACAGAACCTTTATTCACTCCAAAAGATAATTTTCTTTAAGTAGTAATCATTCTAAAAACACATTTAAACCGAGTGCATAAGACATTTCCTCTTCTTTCCAAATGCATTTAATTGGGTATACATTGGAATTAGTGCAAACCAGTGATTCTGAACTGGGGGCAATTTAGCCCCCACCCCCACCACAGGAGACATTTTGCAATGTCCGGAAATATTTTTGGTTGCCTGAATTTGGAGCAGGTGCTGCTGGTATCTACTGAGTAGAGGCCAGGGATGCTGCCAAATACCCTAGAACCAGCAGCGGTCCCCAACCTTTCTGGCACCAGGGACTGGTGCTCCTATGAGAATCTAATGTCTGATGATCTGAGGTGGAGCTGAGGGGTGATGCTAGTGCTGGGGAGCGGCTGCAAACACAGATGAAGTTTCTATCGCTGGCCCGCCGCTCACCTCCTGCTGTGCGGCCTAGTTCCTAACAGGCCACGACCGGGACCAGTCCGCGGCCCAGGGGTGGGGACCCCTGCTCTAAGGCACTGTCGGGCAGCTCTCCCTAACAAAGTATTATCGGCCTAACATGTTAACAGCACCGACACTGGAAACCCTGGTGTTCATGTGCATCACAGACCGCTAACGAAGCGACACCACGTTCTCCACGAGTCTGAGCATCTGCCGTAGTCACGTCTGAAGGGCGTCTCCAACAACGATCTGTAAGGTGGGTGCTCCTGAGAGAAGCTGAAGCTGAGAGAGATGAACTAACTTGACCAAGGTCACACATTTAGTCCATGGAAGAGCTGGGGTCTCAGCCCAGCTCCTTTTACCCTGGAGCCTGTTCTTGAATTCTATGCGATACTATTGATTTTGTACATGAAAATATAAGCTCCATGTCTGGGCTGGGTACCTAGTAAACAATCAATGCATCTAAGCAGATGTTAACATGCCTAATTCAATAAGAGAGAGTTTCCCATTGATTAGATCTCATGTTTTTCCAAATTATTGGTGAATGGGAGTACATGTCTCTTCACTGCCTTCTGAGGGCCGGACCCGAAAGCCTGCTCAGTGATTACTAACTACATCTCGAACATGAGGAACCGGGACCTCGGAGTGACTTAACCACAACGGCGTTGGGATGTACGCCAAGATCATCTGGGTTTGCCTGTTTGCTTAACTCTGCCAAACCCTCTATAGATGGTATTCTAAGCCAAATGTTTGTGTCTCTCCAAGAGTCCTATGTTGAAGCCCCAAATATGGCGGTATTTAGAGATGGAACTTTTGGGAGGTGATTAGGTCAGGAGGGTAGGGCACTGGCACGCTGGACCAAGTACCCATAAGGAGCACCAGAGCGCTTACTCTCGTGGGGATACAGTGAGAGAGGAGCTACCTGTAAGCCGGCAGGGGACCCCTCTCTAGAATCTGAGCACGCTGGCTCCTTGAACCACGAGAACATAAATTTCTGTCATTTAAGAAAACTCGGTCTATGGTATTTTGTTATGGCAGCCCGAGCAGACTAAGACAGCTGTAAATTATAAAGTCTGTACCGAAAGGCCATTCATTGTGTCTCGAATGAACTTCAGATATAGCCGCTCTGTGAGACCATGAGTTTCATCCTGTCATCTTCAATGTCCTTCTAAGGAATTCTTTTCTGAATGTACTTCCTATTTTGATCTAGAGTGAAATAAGCTGCATAACATACCAAGCAATGCATCTAGACGGAGTAGGCCCCAAACAGAGGTTATTGTGTTGTACTTTATTTTAAACCTGTGAGGGCTTCTCAGTGTTTATTCCTTCGCTGGCGTATGTTACATTAACCACCTCTTACTGCTTTTCTCAGGTCCAATTAGCAGGCTCCTTTCGAAGGTAGAATTCCCTCATCTCCCCACCCCCAATACCCATTTCTACCTCCCTAAGCTGTACTAAGTCCTTGGGGTATGTCCTTTCTGCAAAAATCACATGCCAAAACAAAACAAAACAAAATCAGCTTTATGCAAATTGGCTTAGGGGATTGATCCCAGGCTCTCCTTCCTGCTTTCTGCTGTGTCCCTTGGTGCTCTCTGAAGTTTCTACTCAACACAGAAGTTCCTTTCTGTGTTGGCTCAAAGTTCTGAACTTGTCTTGGTTAAGCTTAGAACTTAGATCTCAACTTCCTGCCTCATCACTGACTTAGTAGTCCCAAAGGATGCCCCACTAGGAATTGCTCAGGCTTCAGGGCCCCCAAATCCCTCTACCCAGTGTGGTGTTCTCCAGCACCCCACCCTCCCTCTGCTCTCGGCTGAGCCTGGGGAAGATGGATTAAACTCTTCCTTAAGCACAGATGATGGCCTGCCTGCTGCCAGGGTCAGCATGTACGTCTCTGTCTCCCCTGAGAGAAGAGAGTCCACGCCTTGTCCGTTTTCACACGCTCCGCCCCTCCCCCAGCACCAATCCATTGCTCAGTCCAGGACCTGACTTAGACTGAATGGAGGGCTATAGTTTTATTCTAGTTCTTCAGAGCATCCATCCTTCTTTCCTTCTACGCTTCTCCCACCATAATTCCCCGCCCTTCTTTGATCCCACTTTGCTTTTGTCCTTGACACTGAGCTCGAAAGTCAGACCTGTACGCAAATGAAAGCTTTGCTACTTATAGTTGGACAAATCATTTATCCTCCCATTCTTCTTTATTTAGTCACCTACGAGAGAGAGAGAGAGAGAGAGAGAGAGAGAGAGAGAGAGAGAGAGCGCGAGCGCGCGCGTGTCTGGTAGCATTCGATAATTGTTAGATTTCATTATTAGTGTTATTATTGTAGCTTGAAACGACCATGGTTAGAGTATTTACACCATGAAACTGGTAAACACTACAAATCGAGACTTTTTTTCCAGATGGCTGCTTTACCAGCATACTACTAGGCTAGTGCCACATATTGAAATCATAATGTTTTGGAACCATTAGGTTAAATAAAATATTAATAAAATTAATTCACCTTTTTTTTACTCTTACATAGCTGTTAAAACACTTAGGTGACATCGTGATATTCGTATTGGATAGCGCCGGGTTAGCTGGTCGCGTGACCCCATCACACTCCACGGTGCGGTCCCTGCGGTTTCTGGGCACCCCAGGGGGGGCTCAGGTGCTCCACACATCAGTCCAGGCTGCTGTCCGTCACCTTCGTCAGCTTTCTTTCTGAACCATTGTTCCTCCCAAGTCTTAAGGCCCCTCGCGTGGTCTAATGAAATAACCTTGACATTCCAGACAGACCCCTCTACATCCCAGATTCTCCTTGCCGATCCTATTCCCAAAATATTAAAAAA
>NW_011888975.1:257629-266024 GCF_000151845.1 Pteropus vampyrus | reverse complement strand
AAGGCCCCTCGCGTGGTCTAATGAAATAACCTTGACATTCCAGACAGACCCCTCTACATCCCAGATTCTCCTTGCCGATCCTATTCCCAAAATATTAAAAAAAAAAAAAAATGTACATTTTTTTCATGGATCTTTTACTTACTGCTGAGAAAAATGAAAGGGGGAAAGGTTCATTTGTCTGTTTTCTCTTTTCACTTATATAAGAGATCGGTTAATACTAAAATTTATATAAACGGTGAAACACAGGTGTCCAGGCAAGATGTGAAATGCCTTGACTACTCGGATTGTGGCGACAGAGAAGGTGGCAAATGGTCAGGCTTGGAATGTCCTTTGCGAACAGAGCGGTAAGTCTTCCTGGGTTCGACGTGGCGAGTGAAGGGTCTCGCGCTGTGAAGCGACACCGTGATCTGAGCTGACAGGAAGACTGAGGAGCAGCCCGAGGGGGCGGGGGGCAGTCTGCACATCCAGAACCCTGTTTCGAACGGTTTCTCATCTAAGTACCACAGAGATGCTTCAAATGACGCCAAGATTCATTTTCTTCTCTCCATTTTACAGATGAGGAAGCTAAAGCAGAAGAGAAGTTATGTAACGTGGCCCAGGCGAACCCGATTGGGCTAACTCGCCCTCTGCGCTGTTTCCCTTTATACGGCAGGGCACAGGTTAAACGTGCTGAATTCTAATCCCACGACCCCCAAATACTAGGTGTGTGACCCTTTGGCGTGGCGCTTGACGCCTCCGAGCCTCGATTTTCCTCCTCTTGAAAATGGATGTTTTTCTGCTCAGGGTTTGTGTGAGGGTTAAGAGAGACAAGATAGGTCACAGGTGTGACATAGCATATACTACATGTGCTACAGTTGGTCACCTCCAAAACTGGGCATTATCATCCCAGATTTATTCCAACTAAAAGAACCATCTATGAGGTATATTTTGTCCTTGCAAGTGGCCTTCAGCCTTGGTCCTAGTTTTATTTCTCATTGTTAACACTGCACACGACAATGAGAACCTAATTGCCTGTGATGGGTATTCTGTGAGCTCTACATCTGAAAATCAGGGTGGGGTGGGGTGAGGGAGGAGTATTAAGTGAAACCTGAAAAGTCTGACTAAGTAAAAGAAACATCAGAGGCAAAAAGACAAGATATGAAAACTCCACTGAAAGGGTCTGAAATGACCAAAGAGAAAAAGTCCCAACTTTAATTAGGGAAACTTAGTTGCATCAGTGAAAAAAAACAAAACAAAACAAAACAAAAAACAAAATAAATAACCACACACAACACAATCAGGCAGTAAAGATCTTGATACTGGAGAGGCAAAGGTGAGGAGTATTCAAAAGTCTTTTCCCCATGCTGACCTCACAGGAAGAACTGGTCCAAAATGAGCAAGATGGAGTGGTTTGGGCTCCAATGCCTAGACGATGCCTTCCCCGACCCAGCACCTCGATGCCTTCCATGATGCTGTTCCTTCTCTAGCAAAGGTCAAACAAGGACATGATCATGAAGACCCGGATGAAAAGCTACCAGAGGAAGCCGGGCAAAGGTGAGACCACAGAGAGACCAATGGAGAGGGCTAAAGTGCCATGGCTTTTTCCAGAAGCGCAGGATACACTCCACCCCCAAATTCAGCCCCATCCCGGGCAGGCTTTCTCCAGGTTGGACCCTGGCTCTCTGGGATGTGGTCCGGGGTTGCAGGAAGGTGTCAGCGAAAGGATGCTTGGAAAGTACCTGGCTTGTGGCTTTCAATAGGAATGAGTCCTTTAAAAAATAACTGTCAAGAATTTGTTCTTTTTCAGGCCATTTCTGTGGCTTGCCACCATTCTAGAAAAGAGTATTTATTGAGCATCCCCTAAGCACCCCGCAAAACTGCTGAAGGAAATAGTGGAAAACCAGTACATAAAATCCCAAGAAGAAAAGGTGGGGAGAGGGGGAGAGAGAGAGAGAGAGAGAGAGAGAGAGAGAGAGAGAGAAGAGAAGAGGAGAGGAGAGGAGGGGAAGATTAGACAAAGTAGATTTCAGAAGTTCCCGGGAAGGGACGAATCAGTGCGAAGGGCTGAGAAAGCCCGATTTCCGCATGCCCGTAAAGCTTCCGGTCATTTCCAGTCTGTCGTGAAGGCTTGCGATTTCCTCCTGCACAGTATTTTGATCCCCCCCACTTCTTTTCCTAAACACATCACAGAAACCCAGACAACCAGAAAAACTGTGTTGGCTGGAAGCAAATCGGAAAGGGGAAGGGAAGAAACCCTCTGGGATGTGTCTGTCTTGGTTCAGCAAGAGCTCACAAGGGGAGAAAGCCCCAGGGGAACAAACGGGTGGTGGTGGGAGGCAGAGGGCCAGCCAGTCGATCCTGGGGACCTCCAGACAGTGAGGAAGATACAAATAAGGGGGTTGCCTAGGGAGATGCCTGCCAACCCTGCAGCCGCTCCGGAGCAATGTGCCCCAGGCCGAAGCCCCCTGGTGATTTCCTCCCCCAGTAAAGGCAGACGGGGGCCGTTGCCGGAAAGCTGGACTGGAGGGCGGAAAGCCGGCGGCAGCACTAGGCTCCTCGGCTGCCAAACCAGGAGGTCACGCAAAATGCTGAGTCAACAGCTCGCGCCACGACTGTCCAGGCGAGCGAGACGTGACCGCCCTGGTCAGTGTCCGGTGTCCTCCGCTCGCACGAACACGTAAGCGGGAGGCTAGAGGAGGTCAACTGGGAAGAAAGGAAGAGACGGTGGGCAAGGGATGGGGGAGTTTTTAAAAGCGCTTTTAAAAACATTTTTAAAAGCACTACTCGCGTACCAGGCCTGCGTGGGGCACTTCGTCTTCACGGTCACCCCTGCACAGGGGGGAGTTATAGGGGAAGTGGGGTCGCTGGCACGGGAACTCAAGGCCGTCTGAAGCTAAAGCATGGCCTCCTTTCCCGCCCCGCGCTCCCACCTCGTTGCAGGCCATAAGGATGATAACCGCTCCCGCTGAGCCTTTGAACGCTCTGCTGGATACTTCGTAGATGGGAGCTCATTATACTCATCAAAAATCTGCAAGGCAAGGAGGAAACCGAGGCTGGGAGAGGGTAAGTAACGTCCCCAAGCTCACACACCGGTAAGCAGTGGAGCCAAAACTCAACCTCTGGTCTGCCTGGCTGCCAGGCCAGCGTCCCCTCTCACTGGGCCGCAGAGAAGAGTGACAGGGGTAAAGTGAGTGCTCGCGAGTGGGCTCACGGAGCTGGCGTTGGAGACACAGAGCAGGGCCACAGGTACAAGCTCGCCCACCCAGACCTTGGCTCCGGCCAGGCCTGTCCTGCCTGCCACCGAGACCCTCTGCCCACCTCATTCCTTGCTGCCCCTCTGCAGTTCATGGACCGCACCGTTCTCCAATCTCACGTTCGCCTCTCCTGCCCCTCTGCCTGGGTACAGACCAGCCTTCCTCACGGTCACGCTTTATTTCCGCCACGGCGTTTTATCAGTAAGTACAGTTCTGTTTCCTGCCTGTCCCAGTCGTAATTTTTCTTTGCCTAGAGACGTCAAGCAACTTTCAGAGCAGAGGCTCTGACTCCCATCGCTATCCCGAAACAATTTGGAACTTACATTCGCGTGGTAAGAGGTGAGATAAACACAGCTGCTCTAGGTCGAATGTTCACGAAGCTCTTCCTCCCTGACCCAGGATCGAAAGAGGAATCCAGGAGAAGCAGAAGTCCCTCTTTCTCACACACACGCAACTTCTCTAAGTCTTTTCTGACTTTTAAATATCACCAACTCTCAAATTTCATAGATCGTGGTGGGATAAAAAATTCACTGAAAATGAAAAATCATAAACGATCCCTGGATTTCCATCTGGTTCCTTTCTTCCTCCTTGCTTGAAGGCAATCTTTTAAATCAGCTTCTCTCTCAAGGGCATGCTTGACCTTGCCCTTGAGCCAGAATTTTTAGCAATGCACCAAAATTCACTAGGCGACATGTCTCATAACAGAAGGGACTGACGTGTTTCCTAATGCCTGGCACGTGTAGGTAGGTGTTTTAGTTACTTGTGAAATGAATGAGGCCCAGGTGGATAGGGCTGTCCTAATAAATGCCAGCTTAGACGGCCCCAATAATTTCTGGGTGCTTTGTAAGCCCCCAGAACCGAGGTGCAATCTGAGTAAAAACAGGAACCAGAGATGGAAATTAAATCGCCACCACTTAAAACAAAATACATGTAGGTTAAAAATAGGAAAGTAGAATTTGGATTGGTTATAATTCTTGAACGCAGAGATTATAGATGGAGAATCATACCAACTACAGAAGAGGAAAAGAGAAATAAGAATTTTCTAGTCTTATAGAAAATAAAAGAACAAAACAAAGACTATTAAGCACCTAGTAATCTAGTAAACCCTCGCTTATTTATTTTTTTAAATGGATCGCATCTGATTTACAAAATGTGGGTAATACTGTGCGATCTTTTCCATGTTAAGAATGAATTGGCTATTGATTGGGGTGAGCGTAATTCATCAGAACTGATTACGGTGCATCATTGTACAGACAGAACAACGTTACTTCATGTATTTTCTCAGAGCACAATCACAGAGTCGGTTTGGTAAAAATATTTATGGGGCAGATTACAAGTTGTCCTCAAAAATCCATTCTCTTCCTATGCTTTGGCCCTTTGTCATTCCAGGCAGAGACTACATTTCTCAGCTTTACTAGCAGTGGTGGTCATATGATTTAGTTCTGTCCAATAGAATGTGAGAGGAAGTAATATACATATATGTCTTCTGTATCACTTGCTTAAAAGGAAATCGCTTGCCCTAGACTTCCTCTCTCTTCTCTTTGAACTGAAACACAGAGATGACACACGATTTAGCTTTGACTATGTGGGCGCACATCACTCCCTAGCTGACGGCAGAGCAACAAGATAGAAGGCACCTGGGGCCCTGATTAACCTCCTAGAGCTAGACCGTTACGAGAGAGAGACATGACTTGTGTCTTCTTTAGGTCACTGGATTCCAGGGCCCTTTTTCAGCATCCTAGCTTTTTTCATAATTAAAACAATTAAAGAGAGATTCATAGTTTTCTCAAGGGCTCTCTATTCCAACTGGAAGTTCTTTTTGTATCAAAATCATTCTCCTTTGGCTCATCTAATTATGTTATCATCTTCATTGTTTCTCCCCTCTTTCGTTGTTGATAGAGATGAGTCTGCCAGAGCCTCCTTTTTCAAAAGCTTTAAATATAATTCTCCAATTGTACTTTCGCACATTTCTTAACGTCTTGACTCTTATAAGATCTGCGGGTTTACTCATCACTCAATTTGCCTTGCATTCGAATGTCTGCAGCCATGAACTTGCAACGTATGGGGAAGGATGTTAACATGGAGACTAATATCTTTAAAAGCCAATTCGTAAAAACTTTTTGTTTTTCTTTTTGCCTTCCTTGCAGGGCCTTGTTTACGGTTCTTTCGTTGCCAATTTGCCTTGCTTGGGGGGATTTTGGAAGGTTTTTCGGGGAGGGGGGGGTTGTTGTTTTTTTTTTTTTTGTTGTTTACCTTGGTTTTTTTTTATGTGTCTTTTTCACACTCTCTATTTTTTATATATTTTTTTCCTCTTCTTTTGGACGACATGGATCTTAGAATGTTCTAACTCCAATCAGCATCACTCCCTGAACTTACGTGCTGTCGCCATCCAGTATTGTGGTTCCAACCTATTGTGATTTTCTTTACCAATTAGGCTTTATCGTTACTGTTGTTATTTTATACAGTCAATGTGCCTTTTCATTTAACCATATATTTGATCATATAGTTTGCTCGCCAGGTTTTTGTTTTTTGTTTTTTTCAACTCAAATTTTCCATTGATGCTCAAACCCCAGAGAGGACTGGCTTGTGCTTGTAAATTCTAAGGGGAGTTTTTTTATTTTCCATCTCCACTCCAACCGAGGTCAAACCAGACAAGTTTCCTTATTGTCCCATTCTTCGTGGTATTTTCGTGTTGACTTTAAGCTTACTCTCAGGCTGTAGCTCTCTTTGGTGTCCCAACTTTATGTGTAGGTGTCTTCTGAGATCCTGACCTTAGGCCAAACTTAGATTTTTATCCCTTGTCTTCTAAATCCTGTGCATCCGTCAAAACAAAACTCCAAGGTCCCCAAGGTCTGTCAGATTACCAAGGCAAACGGCATCCACTCTGATGTTCTTTTGCCTTCAAGTTCCCCACTTTCACTGAGTGTTTGACCTCTGTGGATGTCTTGCTGGCTCAGAGATGCATTTTTTAAATACTCTTTATATTCTATTCATTCCTTTTAGTTCTTTTCAATGGGAAAATAATTCAGAACACCTAACCCCCTTGCCACTGGAGCTGCTAGTCTGCAGTTCCTTATTCTAAACGATTAACATTTTCTCCTAGAAGGACTCTGCCTCAGTGTAATAATAACAGCTGATAAGTCCCTGAGCATTACTGCAAGCTGAGTGTCATTAAATGTGAAGTCATCTAATCCTCACAAAACCACTGAAAGGTCAAACCCAGTTACTCTGACTCCAGGGCCCATGTTTTTAACTGCTACACATTCTGTGTCTACAGGGCATGGATGACAAGAGGTTCAATTTCATATGTATAGAGGAAAAAAAAATGTGCAAATCTTTTCCTAATTAATGTGACCAGAAAAAATGTGCAAATCTTTTCCTAATTAATGTGACCTAGTAATCTAGTAAACCCTCTACTGAGTACTCTACTGACATGTCAAAAGTTGCTTGTTCTGGTACTAGAAATGGGTTATCCATGGCCTCTTGATGAGCTCTGTGTTCGAGAGACTCACATCTACTGCACGGATGGGGTTCCATCTGTGAGACAACAGAAAGCCAGGATGGTAATGAAGTTTCGTCACATGCGCCATATCCTTAATGTGGAGTGACCATACTGTGGAGACCCAGCCTTGAGAAGGAGACTGAGGTTGTCTCTAGACTCGATGGGAAAGAGGGTTTTGTCTGATTCTCGGGGTCCGCCACAGGCCAGAATGTGGAAGTGCCATCTCTGGGACATTCCTGAACCAAGGACATAGAACAGGGCAAAACCCAGTCTTAGATTCACATCCTCCTGCCACCTATCCTGGCCAACTGAGTCAACTGTCCCCAGGCCCTCAAATTCTACTTTCTCTCCTATTCCTGCTTCATAGTAAGGGAAAAAGCCTTGCGCAGGTAGGTCTGCCATCAGTTCCTTTTTCTAGGCTGCGTTTTATCCAGCTTTATGAAGTGTAGCTTTGCAGATAAACTGGCCCATGCTTTCAGCACTGAGAAGAAACAAAGGTAAATATAATAAAAAGGAGCGTAGGAAATTCTGGGACTGTGGTGAGGGGGTGTCGTGAGTTTTCTGAGCTTCCTAAATCCACAAATACCAGAAGATATTCTGAGTGATTACGAACGTAAGTTCTGGAGCCATTCTACCTGAGTTTGAATCTCAGCTCTGCGGCCCACTCAGTCTCTGACTTTGGGCAAGTTACTTCCTATCTCCAGGCCTCAGTGTCATCTGCGTCTACTACAAGAAAATTTAAAACCGAGAGTTTTAAATATACTTATTCATTTAAAAACTTAACCCTATTACATGTTAACATAAACAATAATTTTTATGGAGAAAAAAACTATATTTTCCAAATAATCAGTGAGAAGATTTTTACATTTTTATAACTTTTTAAATGTCTGGCTTAACGAAAGGCAACTGGATTCATGTATCTGCTGCATTCGGTCTTTGTGGCATGCTGCTTTGGTTGATAGATATGAAGAAAATCTAACTGACTACAAATGTGTAATTGGAAAAGAGAGGAGTATTTTCATATTCTCTGCAGATAATTGTGGATATTATCATTTGATTACATACCCAAACTGGACAATTGGTAGTTTCTTAAAGGTTAGTGGCCGCATGCAATCAAAAATCCTATCAATTAACTTATTATACTGTTACTTTAAGATCCATTTTGTTCAAAATGAAAGACATTGAGTTAGACACTGTATCATCTTTCTAGTACTACAGTAATGTTGTGTAACAGACAGCTACCAAATATCGGTGATGCATAGTCATAGGCATACATTTAGCTCATGAATATGTGCGGGTCAGCTGACTGACAGAGATCTGGGTGCGTCGGATGGCTCTGCTCCGTGTGTCTCTCATTCTCTTCCTGGGGCCAGCGGAAGAGTCTGGGTGTTTTCTTCTCGTGGCAATGAGAGAAGTGCAAGACGGCAAACCAGAAACACGTAAGGCTTCTTAGGTCCCAGGCTTGGGCTTAGCATAGCATCACTTCGGCCTCATGCTCTTGGCCAAAGCAAGTCACATGTCCAAAACAAAGTCCAAGGATGGGGGAAATGCACCTCTACCTTTTCTGGAAGTAGAACTTCACAGTCAAGTGGCAAAGAATGTGGTTATAGGGAGGAACCAGGGCCATTAATGCAATACACTACAATTGACATCTAAGATC
>NW_011888975.1:247150-257579 GCF_000151845.1 Pteropus vampyrus | reverse complement strand
CTTCCATCTCTAACAAGAATTAGAGCATATTTTAAACGAAAAGGCTTACCTATGTGGTTTTCAAGACCCCGAGGCCCTTGTTTGTTTGTTTGTTTGTTTGTTTGCTTTTTATTCACTTGGGCCAATAAATGAAAAGAGAGAAAGACAGGGAGAAGCCATGAGAAAATTCTGGGAACGGGGAGGAAGAATGGCCTGGAGGGAGGGAGGGGCGCGAAGAAGGGGGAAGAAGAAAGGGGGGAGGAGAGAAGGGGGGGAGGGAAAAGGGGGAGACGTGAGAGAGAAAGGAAAAGTAAGGAGACGAGATGGGGCTGTGAGAGGGAAGAAGCTAATGACTAAACTTGTTCCTGGAGAGCCCCACTGAGGTGTAACCAGAACTGGCAACGAAGCCCATCGCGAGAAATATTAGCTCATTCTTAGGAACTGGGTTTAAAAAAGATATTAGTTATGATTCCACCCAGAATGAGGTGCATGGAAAATGTGGTTATCGAATAGACACTTTATTTTTAAATGTTCTGTAAAGTTGATTTAGCATAAAGTGCGTCCAATTATTTGTAACTTGTAAAGCCTTTTATTATAAAACAAATGGAATTTCATAGAAAATTATCTATATTTAAAAACCGAAAGTAAAATTTCAAATCATATTTTTTTTTTAATTGAGGTAATTTTCTACCACAGTTTCAGAATATATTCATAGCTTTACCTCACCTTTTCACAGCGTTTACTGATTGGTGTGGGCAGTTTCAGGTTATAAGTCTCTGATTTAATATTAAGTTTGATTTTAAACTGTTTCCAGTATTATGTTCTGTTATTTTCATCTTGCATGTTTCTCTTATTTGTATGCCTTCTTTGTGAACTGTTGTTTTCTACGGTATAATTGTAGGCCTACAGCAAAACAAAAACAAAACAAAACAAAAAAAACGAAGAAGAATTGAAGAGATCGCCTAATTTAGCAAGAGAGAAAAAATGTCTCGAAATCTTTGTTTCTATTAAAGTGCTATTGTGACAAAGGTTAAGACATGTTTATAGCTAACGACGGAGAAAGCTGGAATCGGCCAAGAACCTGAAACCATGATGATTAACGTTTTCCATCTGTAGAGCCTCTAAACTCTGAAACTAGTCTGAACCGATTCGCATTTGGAGGCAAGTGCAGTGTAGGAGGCTGAAGCATCTGGGTCGCAGCCTCAGCAATCCTGATCCTTACAGGGACAAGTGCCCTGAGAACGGCCTGTGAAGGGCCGCTACACTCTTAGCTGGCTTCTTAACTCCTGCTTTTAGAATCCGAGAATCGCATCGGTCTGGGTTTAGAGCAAACTCGTCTCCGTGACACAGTCCACGGGGATCCACCCACCATAACACCGCCCAGGCCGTCGCGCCTCCACCCAGGGCCCCTGCGACTCACAAAGTTGTGCAGTAACCTCAGAATCAATCTGCGCAGCTCAAACACGTATCGCGCTCGTGAGGATGGCGGGTCACACGCCCACTGGCCAGCTCCCAGAGGCAGACAGATCGCTCCTCACCTCCCTCCCCGTAGGTCACCCTTCCTGAATGGATACGGCTGTCCCCATCCCCTGTCCCTCCCACCCCACCCCCACCGCCCACCAGGGCCTAGCTCGGGAACTTTCCGTGTCCATCCAGCTGCCCTTGTTTCGTAATGTTTCCGGCCCTCGCTGAGAACACTGATACCCACACTCTCTTCCCAGGCCCACCCTCACATTCCCCTCTGTCCAAGATCAAGTTCTGCTCCCTGGAAACCTGCATCTCACTCACTTTCCCTGATTTTCACATAGTAACCAGAATCTCAGAGCCTCCAGGAAAAAAGAGCACAAGTAGAAGGAACGGGAGTAGAGTTCGAGACTTGTAGCGAGAGGCACAGCGCGAAGGTCAGTCCCCGCTGGCGTGAAACGCGGAGGGGCTTGTTAGGACTCGCATTTTTCTGCAGAAGAGACAGTCGGGTTTAGAGTCAAAAGTAATCACGGTCATGCACCACCTAAGGGCAGGATACGTTCTGAAAAATTTGTGGTTGCCTATGGCGACGTCATAGTTGTGCAAACATCACCGAGTGCACTCAACACAGACCTAGATGGCACAGCCTACTACACACCAAGGCTGTGGTGCGGCCTAGTGCCCATAAGCTCCAAGGCTGGACGGCATGTTACTGTGCAAAACAGCATGTGATTAGATCAAGCACGACAGAAAACGGGGCGCCTGAAACACGCAATAAACACGAGCTGTGTGAGCCTGCTGCCGACATTAACACGGGACTCTGCTTCACAGCCAATTCTTTTTTATAAGTGGGAGGTGTACGCTCTAAAATAACAGTGAAAGTATAGTAAATACACAAACCAGTAACATAGTCGTTTATTATTGCGATCAAGTATCACACTTTTATACGAATGACAGCTCAGTAGGTTTGCTTACACCAGCATCACCGCGAACATGTGAGTAATGCATTGCTCTATGACATTACACCGTCACTAAGTGATAGAAATCTGTCAGCCCCATCCTAATCTTATGGGACCACCTTCATATACTGAACCGAAACATCGTTATGCAGCGCATGACTGTACAGGCCACATAAGGATGAATCATCTGACCAACCGTCCATGTACGTTTGAGTGACCTGGGTTTTCCTACCCAGCATCCCCCAGCTCCGCTTCAACGAAGTCAGCGTTCGGGCCTTATCACCTTCCTAAAGAATCTGTTCCACCTGTGGATTACCGTGTAAGGCATGCCTTCCTGGCAATGCCTTCCTGGCAATGCCTTCGAGTCCAGCTTCTGGTCCTGGGTTCTTTCGTATTCCTAGATTAACGGCGCAGGGATGCTCAGCCACGGTTGCATTCTGAGGCTGTCTCTCGAAAACAACAGATATTTCCCAAAACAGGGCCTACTGCAGGCTGTGAAACGGGGAGGGGAAGAGCTGAACAGGAAGACATTACGAGGTGTCTTCAAGCGGAGGAAGTAGCCCTTGATTTGTATGACCGTAACTAGATGATGGAGAGCCGGATTTTATAACTAGGGGAGCATAAAACTGGCAGGATTTGGAGCCCCCCCAGGACCGGCTCCAGTTTTGCCGTTGACTGGCATATGACCTCGGATGACACAGAACTTCAGTTTTCTCATCTGAAAATTCAGAGAGGGGTGCGGAGGAGGAGAGGGCTACCAGAATGATCCCCGAGGCCCCAAGCGGGTACGGAACAAAATAAGAGGATCTGGCATCAATCAGATGCAGGTTCCAATTATGTCATTTTGTGAGTGAAACCGTGTGTCATCGAGCAAACCGTTTGTCGCTAATGATGAAGACCATGATCACTACCTCACTGGACTACTGTGTAATTAATGATGTCTCCAATATCACTTCTTGGCAATCAAGGAATCCAACTTTCCCTTCCTCGGCGTCTCAGCGATCCACTCCTGGAATCTAATATGCCAATCAGCTCAGGAGACACACCTGCCCTTACGTGTCCCAGAACAGAAGCCTGCCGACCCAAAGACTTAACTTGTGACACCCGAGGACCTAACAGCATTACCTTTCAAGGAAAAAAGGAAATAAGGAAGGAAGAAGGAAGGAAGGAAGGACGGAAGGAAGGAAGGACGGAAGGAAGGAAGGACGGAAGGAAGGAAATAAGCTGGTGGGAGGGCAGTTAAGAGAAACTCTCTTCGATTCAGTTTGGTCCTCTCGGTCCCGCAGAGGAACATATACCCGGGCAAGTTCGGGGCAAACAAAACAGTCCTATTCTTCTTCTGTCCACTAGAATCACCTGCCCACCCCCGGGCCTGCGACAGACACTTCAGCTGATATTTGTGAAAAGCTTCCAACATTTTCTGTCGCGTTTTCCCGATTTCATCCTCACGAGGGCCCTGTGGGTCCCATTTTTCGACCAGCCTGCACCAGCGGGAAGAAAGGTACAAGTCCCCTGTCTCCTGCTCCAAGTCCCTTTCCTTTCCTTTCCGCTAAGCCAGGACGACGTCACGTCTATCTGTCCTCACTCGGAGGAGTCCGGAGGGGCGACCAGAGAATTGGCTCGGTGGTTAGACACCCACTCCCCAAAAGTCAGGGTGCTGCAGTCTGGCCCCCACGTTCTGCCCCTTCCTGCTTGCCTGCCTTCTGAATTTCTTTGGACTCAGGCACCCGGGATTGAGTTGAGGTGCCCCGCCATGTCATTCAGGGCGCGGCGCCGCCATTGGCCGCGTCTTTCTGTGTTTTCCCATTGTCGTCCTCCACCCACGATCCCCGCCCCCCACCATCTCGTCAGCATTTCCCACTTTTCATACGTTTACTTAGAGACAGGCGTGTATTTAAAACATATGGCAAGATTTGTGTTGGGGTTTTTAAGGCAAAAGGATTGTCTGGAAATGGCATCCTGGTTCTGAGTTATTTTTATCCGATAGTATGTTTTCCAGATCTATCGATGTTGCTTAATGTAAACCTGAATTATTATGTTTGACTCGTGCTGAGATTCCAATCTTCTCGTGACATTTTCTTTAACTATTGTCTTAGAAACCAATAGTCATTTAGTTTGCTCTGAATTCTTTGCTACCACAAACCACTTGAGGACTTCTACGGGACATATGCCTAAGAGCAGAAGTGCAAGTCATGGAGTATAGGCATGCTTTATTCCACTACGTATGCCAGAAGGTGCTCTGGCCTAACTATACACGTTTATGCTGTCTCCAGGAGTGCGTGAGAACCTGTTTCCCCACATCTTCACCAGTACTTGGAATTACTTGACTTCCTAATTTTTCCAAATGATGAATATAAAGGAGTAGTAGTAATTTAATTTGCATTTTTTTGATTATTGATGAGATTTAGCATCTCCTCAAATATTTATTAGCTATCAGGATTTCCCTTTCTGCCAATTGCCTGACCACATCTTCGCCTACTTTTTCCTACTGAGTTTCTTTTTCTCAGTGATTTGTAGGAATTCCTTTTCTATTCTAGACATCGACCTCTCCTCAGTTTAGATCTTGCTATCACACGTGTATTTTCTGTTTCTATAAAAACCAAGACGAGAACCTTGTTGAGAAAGTGAGATGGAACGGGCCTTGGTCTTGCCAAGAACCCGTCCTCACCAACACATTCCAGTGCCTGTCAAGTTCATGTCTGAAGAAGCGAGTTAGCTGCATGTGAAACCAATTTCCTATGTCCCATCTTTTGTCCTACTTCAGCTGTGTTACTGGAACCCCTTAGAAAAATCCCAAGACTCTCTGATCTCATCATGCATTGACTCTTTTCCTTTTTCTTGAGAAAGACTGGGCCTATGGTTCTTAGTGGAGAATTGGCATGTCTCTGTCTAGAGCATAAATCAAATCCTTTGCAACAAGGAAAGCAAACACATTCTGATCACTTCCTATTCACTCAGTTGCCAAAGGAGGAATTCATTACCCTAAATAGTACAAGATGGCTAAACACATGACAACTGACACTGGGCGGATAAAGCTCCCAGAGGAGCTTGTATACCACATGTCATGTCAAGCCACATGGGATGGTGCTTGGCAGCAGAGTGAACCATCGGGGGCTGTGGGAGGCAGGCTTTGTAGTGGCAAGAGGATGGGTGACCTTTGATTCCTGTGGGAGGATGTGATTCATTTGTTTGAAAATCTCATGGGCTGGCAGGAAGGTGAGGCCCCTTGCTTGAGGACTAGGTGGGGTGCAGAAGGTCTGGGTGATACAGAAACTGGCCATATGGAGTGTCCTTCCCACTAAGCATGTCGTCAAGAGCAGGGGACCTCATGGCGAAGCCTTGGGGGTCCTGTGAGGCTCAAAGATGTCAGAGCAGCACTAAAATTTAGGTCTTACAATAGGTAATGCTTCCAGTTTCACAATGAGAAGTCCCTTTTCTTTACGAGCCATGTTTACTGGATTTTAAATTTAAGAGGAAAAAATGTAGCTCTCAGTTTGGAATGAGGCGAGAGTATCGTAATTGTATGGCACTACAGCGCATAATACTTTCCCACGGGAAAACTGAGAGTGGTCAAAATACGCATGCTCCTTTCAGAATAACCTGGTTACTCGAACAGAGGCTGCTCACTGGTCACAAGTGCTCCTGCTTTGTAATCCACCCTCCAAACGCCAAGAAACTCAGCCAGTGCTGGGGCCCTGAGCCATCAAGATATTTAGGTTCCCATCGTTAGACAGGGCAGAAGAAACAACAGATGTTCCTTAACAATGAATTTCATAGGAAGTAGAGATTAGAATTCTTTTGGCTAGTGCTAGTGTCCTGATTTCATTTTGATCAAAAGACCTAGAGTAGGCCAGAGAAGGAATTATCCCGTGGTAGACAGAATAATGGCCTGTGAGAAGGTTACCTTACACGGCAAAAAAGGATTTTGCAGATGTGATGAAGTTAAGGACCTCGAGAGATCATGATGGACTAGCCGGAAGGTCCAATTTAGTCACATGAGTCCTTAAAAGCAGAAGACCTTTCCAGAGAGAAATGTGACTGTGGAGAAATGGTCAGAGAGACATGCAGTGTTGTTAGCTCTGAAGATGGAGGAAGGAGCTGAGAGCCAATGAATGTGGGAAGCCTCTAGAAGCTGGAAGTGGCAAGGCGATGGATCCTCCCCTAGCGGCTCGAGAAGGAGTCCAGTCCTGATGACACTTGGATTTTAGCCTATTGACACGCATGTCAGACTTCCCACCTACAGAACCGTAACGGGTAGGTAATACGTTCGCATTGTGTCGAGCCACTAGGTTTGTGGTAATTCGTTACGGCAGCCGTAGAAACAAATACACATCTCTGATTTGGGCAAGTCCGAGAATAAAAGGCACCTCGCCATGCCCAGCACAGAACGTGAAAAGTCAAAGATGAAAATCTTTCCCTTTCCTTCCGTCTCCCCGTGTACGTCACCACCGTCCTGTTGACGGCTCTCCCTCACTGCTTCCTTACGCTGGCCTCAGCACCTCGGGGTGGAGGCAGCTCCAGCTCACCTCTGCCTCGATCCCATGTTCCGGGACCCCCCCTCCCCCAGGCCTGCCCGTGCGTTCTGTAGCCCGTCTCCACCATTCCACTGGTTTGCGTCGAGACTGCTTTAGAGTCCCCTCTCTTATGTCTCTGTTCTTACGTTTGTCCCCTTCTACACCATAACAATTCGAATCGTCCTTCTCTCCTTAGTAGACTGGACAACGTTGGTCTTGATAAGTGATTGGGAAGTTTTCCAGAACCGGGAGTAGTCACTTGCAATTTCAAAATTATGTCAGTGGACTAATCTTTTCACCAGCCCTGCCAACGCCTTTCCTTCTTCCCCTGATGTTATCGATGTTTACAGATATGAAGAGAGAAATATTAAACATTCAAATTATAAAGCTCGAATCGTACAAACAATGCATTTAGCAGAATAAAATTAAGTCTGTCATTTTAGGAGTTAAACTACTAGAGTCAAATAAATACATTCCAAATAAAGTGGATGATCTGCTATGCCTCGGGGCAGAGGCCCACGCTTGCTGAGACACAGTAGGCAGGAGGGGAAAGTCCAGCCATACAGTGTGGCAGCTCATAAATCTAGCCAATCCCACTGAAACGAGCTTTGAGCCAGAGATGACTATGAAGACATAAGCCCTGGAATTAGTAAAAAACCTTGACAAGCACATAAAACATTCCATTAGGGTCAAAGTGACCTCGGCTACCCACGTGATATTTGGGTCCGTGTACATAATACGTTCATTATTTTTTGCTCTCAATACCTTTTTGCAGAAATGTCTGTGTCACCATGTGTGTGTGTGTGTGTGTGTGTGCGTGTGTGTGTGTGTGTGTGTATGAGGAACACATGCTTCTAGAATGTGTTATTTCTTAGTTCTGTTCCTGGGTAATTGGATATTTTCTTGCCTATACTATTTTAGAAGGACATTTGATATTACAAGATAAACCTGGCGTGATCTCAATTTTGTATGGGTTAAACTAGATTAGTCATTTTCAAATTAAATTCCAAAAAAACCTCAATTCCTACAGAGGAGGGGAAGAAGAAACAAGTGGACAGATGTCAATGGTTTCACCCGAACTTCAATCGAAATTTGCTTTGAGCTGTTTTCAATTTAGTTTGGGCGCATTTCATTTTAAAAAGCAAAAACCAAAAGAGAACACCTTTCTATTAAAAAGTCTTAAAGCCACTGGACCAGGTAGCAGCCGTGGTGTTAGAGACATAAACCATTTTGGTTGATGATTATATTTTTTTATATTTTTATTATATTTCATAAAATTTCATCTTTCATGGTGACAATCTTCGCTTTTGCAGAGATCATTCTGGGTTTCCCTGGTTTCCTTATTATTCAGAATGTTCAACTTACTACAAACAAAACAACAAATTCTTAACAAGATCTTCTTAAGAAAAACCGAACATAAATTTGCTGGATATATTTAGCAATAGTGTTGACAGATAGCATTTGAATCCATTTATGAATATATATAGATGTATATATTAAAGGATTAGTTGCAAAAATCTTTTTTCTCTTGGAACGTAATTGCCACTGATGGTAAAGTGTGTGCAAATGATAATAATAACAATAATAATACAACTTAGCAACCTCTAGTCCCTCCTGCTCCCCCACCCCCACGCACACACACCACCATCACCACTACCTAACAGCATCAGTCTTTCTGGGTCTCCTGTCGTCCACGCTTCCTCTCTTTTCAAGCATTCCCAAGTCTAAGCCAAGAACCTGGTAAACTTGAGGGTGGCTTCTCTTTCCTGAAAGTGCCACATCTCCATTTCTATACCTTTTTTTCTATTTCTATAGGGCCTCCTTCCAACCTCCTTCTCCCAGGGAGCCCAATGCTTTGGGATCTTCTCTTATCCTCTACCAAACCTGCTCTCAGAAAAAGGTGGATAAACGCCCTCCAAATTTACGTTACGAAGCCAAATGTTTCCTCCCTCCCAGGGATGGGCCCCCTTTCAACAGGGGCTTCAGATTCATGAGAACCACCAGTGTGGGCTGTCTCTGGAGCAAGGGAGCTCCTGGTCATCGAGTATCTTTGCCACTGGTGCTGGAAAACTCTTGACATAAAAAGGAAAAGGAGGCGGTAAAGCATAGGATGGCGAGGTAGACTAGATATCCTCTGAGGTTTCTTCCAGAACTGATTCAATGGCTCCATGATGAAGCAGAAAATAGGGAAGGTTCTGGAGGAGAAGGGAGGGAAAAGATACAGCTGAGGTGAGTTTTAATGGGATTTTTAAAAAGATTAATAGGGAAATTTTCAAACTCTAGGGATAACTGGGCCTACTAAGATTCTCAATGGAGACCACTGGGCAGAAGACAGCCAAATCTGAATCTTAGCAATCTGACAATACAGGCCACTGAATTCATCTTTTTTCCATTTCACGGTTTTACCTAGAGATAAACCAAGGTTTCAGACACCTCTGACACCATACGGGATATTTTATTTTTTTGTTTTTTAAAACCAGTAAGAAAGGCAAAGGATAGCAGAGGTAAAAATGCTGTGTGCACATCTTCGGTAACTTAAGAAGGTACGAGATTATACCCTACTTGCCCCTACTTAAGTCCTTAAATCACTGCTGTGTGCCAAGGCCTGTGATCCATTTATCAACATCTGTGAGCTTATAGGCTAGCAGACAAGAGAGACTATGAAACAAGAATCTGTAATAACATGAACCAGTGTTATGTTAGAGAAGCATCATGCCTTCCTTAATGTAGATTAGAAAGTTTCCTGGAGAAAAAAAATATATATATTTAAGCCGATGTCAGAAGCATGAGCAGGAATCGAGGCGAGAGTGTTTCAGACAGAAAAGCATGTAAAAGGCCCGGATGGGAGAGAGCATGTGGCCCTTTTACGAAGCAAAAACAAATCCATCACGATGAGAGTATAAATGGTGAGAGACAGACAGGAGAGGTGGATGAGGGCCAAGCATGGAGCGTCTTATAAGCCACGTTATGAAATGTGGAGCTTATGCTAATAGCAATGGAAAGCTGTTAGAGGGTGTTTAAGTAAGGATGCGACACCATATAAGTTATAGAAGGGTCACTTTGATGACAACCTGAATAGAAGATGGCAGAGTAGCAAACAAGAAGGAAAGAAGGCAAGAAGGGTAAATGCAGTGGGTTGGGAAAAGGGTACATGATCTTTTAGGAAGTAGAGTTAACGAGCCATGATCAGTTAAGTGGGCAAGGAAGAGGGAGGGCGCCGGAGTGAAGGGCTGGTGTCTGACCCGAACAACTGTGTGCAGGACAGGGCTGTTCTTTAAGGTGGGGGGCGTGAGAGGAGTTTGACACACGTTTGCCAGGGCTGGAAGATGAAGATGTCAGGTCAGTTTGGGACTGAGATACATTTTGAGATACAAACTGAGATACATTTTAAAGTTTCAGGGGGACATATGAGTGCTGGAGGGTTGATCCCGATATCAAGAAAAAGGCCTCTGTGAGTCTCTGAGGACATCCCTCAGATTATCGAAGTACAAGGTTGAGGAAAATAGCCCGAGA
>NW_011888975.1:240310-247100 GCF_000151845.1 Pteropus vampyrus | reverse complement strand
CCTTCCTTAATGTAGATTAGAAAGTTTCCTGGAGAAAAAAAATATATATATTTAAGCCGATGTCAGAAGCATGAGCAGGAATCGAGGCGAGAGTGTTTCAGCCAGAAAAGCATGTAAAAGGCCCGGATGGGAGAGAGCATGTGGCCCTTTTACGAAGCAAAATGGTGAGAGACAGACAGGAGAGGTGAGTGAGGGCCAAGCATGGAGCGTCTTATAAGCCACATTATGAAATGTGGAGCTTATGCTAATAGCAATGGAAAGCTGTTAGAGGGTGTTTAAGTAAGGATGCGACACCATATAAGTTACAGAAGGGTCACTTTGATGACAACCTGAATAGAAGATGGCAGAGTAGCAAACAAGAAGGAAAGAAGGCAAGCAGGGTAAATGCAGTGGGTTGGGAAAAGGGTACATGATCTTTTAGGAAGTAGAGTTAACGAGCCATGATCAGTTAAGTGGGCAAGGAAGAGGGAGGGCGCCGGAGTGAAGGGCTGGTGTCTGACCTGAACAACTGTGTGCAGGACAGGGCTGTTCTTTAAGGTGGGGGGCGTGAGAGGAGTTTGACACACGTTTGCCAGGCCTGGAAGATGAAGATGTCAGGTCAGTTTGGGACTGAGATACATTTTGAGATACAAACTGAGATACATTTTAAAGTTTCAGGGGGACATATGAGTGCTGGAGGGTTGATCCCGATATCAAGAAAAAGGCCTCTGTGAGTCTCTGAGGACATCCCTCAGATTATCGAAGTACAAGGTTGAGGAAAATAGCCCGAGATAAAATTGTCCACTCCATTTCTCCAAAAAGGCCTACCAAGGGAAAGCTATGCTCTCGGTGTCTTTGGATGGGCTACATGTCCTGTTCCTTGTGACGTCACTCTTGTAGCAATGCCACATCCTGCACACCAAGGGTGGGAGGACACAAGAAAAGGGCAAGGCTCAGCTGGGTTTTAAAGTCAGTGGGAGGCCCTGGGCAGAGCACTCGTGACTGCTGGGAAGTAGCCTGAATCCGCCCACTCATTTCACAATACGCCCCATCCCCCCTCCCCCCGCAGTCTGGCTTGTGCACCTGGACACCAAAGCTTCCTGCCCTTAGCAAGAACACCGACGCTTAGAACCGATGCTTAGTGCAGCATCTTGCTGAACCTTAGCAAAATGGAGTTAAGGACAATGCCTGCTTCACAGATTTTTGTGAGGAGTAAGAGACCAGCCATAATTATCCAAGCAGAGTGTTTGACACATAGTAAGTACTCAATAAATGGGAGGTGGAGGCAGTGACTGTGGTGGTCATACTAATGACTCGTGGGCATTATGTGATCCTGAAACTCTCCAATCATCAAATTATCTAATTGTCCTGTATTTTTAAATTCATGCCAAGTATCCCTAATTGTACTCTAGGCATTTAAAAATTGATAATCCATACATGGCAACTCCCTATTCATCAGTACAGCTGATAAGCCATTCAATATCTAACTAGTCCACGTATACAGCATCTAGGGGCTAAATTGAAAGATTTGTCAGTTTTTCTGATTAGTATGTTATATCTCTTTGTTTTATAAAAATTTTTAAAGGATTTAACTAATCTTGATCAATTTAGCACATTCATAAAACAGATGACATTTCGATTTAACTTTTGATTTGGCTTGATCATCTTGAAACAAACTTCAGCATTAGAGAGAATATGTCCGTTGAAAAATTTAAGGGATTACACTAAAATTTAAGAGGGAGACAGAGGCTGAGAGATGGAAATTTTTGTCTTCTACATACAAAACTTTCAGCCATAGGGTTTTATTCACTTCAGTATTTCCAGTTTCTTCACACAGCTCTCAAAAAATATTTTTGAAGGATGGAAGGGAAAGAGGTAGAGTGAGGTCTGAGCTTTTAAGATCAAATGTCTGCTGAGAGACTCAACTAATGAGAGATCCCAGCAGAAATAATTATTCTGTCACATAACTAGGAAAACTAAAATTATACATGGATAATCTAACACGGGTTTGCAAAGCATGGTCCCTACGTCAGCACCATCCACACCAATGGGCAACTTTTTAGAAATGCAAATTCTGAGGCTCCCCTTAAGACTCACTGAGTCAGAAGCTCTGGGGTTGGGGCTGGACGACTTCAACAAACTCTCCAGGTAATTCTGATCACACTCAGATTTTGAAACCACGGAGGAGGAGGGCATCACGGGGAATCCATAGACTTTTTAGAGCTGCTGGGTGTTTAAATACTAGGTAGATGTTTAGGTCTCGGTCAAAATGCAAGCACCTTTGCTCCCAGAATTCCGCATTCACCCAGCACCCTTCACGTTAACTGCAGATCCGCTGTAGGCGTTTGCCCAACGAAGCCATCTGAAGAGGAATATTGTTGTAAAACACAGTGGAAAGAAATGGACGTAATCTATGAAGTCCTTGAGGACAGAGACGAATGTTCACTATTGGATGCCCATTTTCTGTGAGGGCGCCTGGCACGTAGAAGGTTCCCGATACGTGTGTGTCAAATGAATGCAGATATTACACGTATGGGAAGGACTGACCCAGCTGGCCCCTCAAGATGGTCTAAATGGGAAGTTGATGATAAAGACCTGGGCTTGGGTCCCAGCTCCAGCCCTGTGCGACCTCGCGTTAACTCCTTCGTCTCTCAGCTTGGTTTTCCTTGTATGGACAACGGAGATGATAACAGACTTCACTTCATAGACTTAGTCTGATGGTTAAAAGAAAAACGATATGTAAAGGACAGAGCAACGTGCCTGAGACATAGGAAACTTTCAATTCAAGTGAGCTCTTGTGGTTTTTTTTTTTATCATATTTGTTGTTATTACTTTGAAGGACTCAATGCTCGCGAGTAAGACCCCTGCCTTGTTCAAATCTACACCGTAAGGGCTTACGCCTAGCCCTCATGGCAGCTCTTTTTTCCTGAAAAGGAACACAGGCACCTGCTCTTTATTAAAGTTCTTTCTAGAAGGTAGAGACTTACGATCAGAGGATGAGATAAGTGCCCCATTCCTGGGTGACTCTTGAGTTCGAGGCAGGTTTTAGTTGGCTAACAAGGCCAAATACTTCATGTGTATAGAGGTATCTCTGCCAAAGTACAGACTCATCTGCTTTTCGTGATGTTTCCAGTCCTTACCTCTCGTGATCGGAAAGGAAAATGAGAAGGATGAGAGGGAGAAAAGGGGGAAGAGAAGGAAGACATCGAAATCTTCCTGAAATTCTATCTTAAGATAGCAAGTCCGGTGTTAATAATGATGTTAGAGAAACATCGTCCTCAGAGTCTCAAGGCTAGATTGATCTATCTTCACACAACTGCCTACAAACCTCATCAGAGATTCGAAGCTCTGGTTTTGTTTTTTGTTTGTTTGTTTGTTTGTTTTAATTTCTAATGCCTGGGTCCCACCTCCAGAGATTCTGATTAATGGGGCTAAGGGACCGTTTGGGAAAGGTAGTTCGACTAGTCTTTCCCTTTCTCTAGCAACCCATGTGGTCAGTTCTGACCACAGTTGCCAATCAAAATCGATCGGACCCAGACACTCACACCAGGATGCTTGTAACCAGGCTCAAAAAGAATAAGTGTACAATAACGGCGTGTCTTTGGGATTGTTTTTTTAGCCTGTGGGCTTAATTTATGTTTTATTTTCAATTTCTTAATAACTTTACTGCAGGAAAATTTAATTACGTAAGGAAGCAATAGTCCATTTACAGTGTAACATCTAAGTTATGAGAATGTTCTCGCTGACCTCTAGGGGGAGCTCATGGCCCCTTCCCCCAAGATCTCTTCCTTCCAGGCCCCAGGGAGAAGCATTGTTTAGGTTTAAGGTGAGGCTTTCGCTGACTATTTGATATTGGAGGGTGCCCCGCTGCCAAGTTCACAATTGTTAGAACGTGTGTATGATCTATTTTGGATTCCTTTCTTCTTTGGAAACTGAGGGGAAAGAGGGTAAGATCCACACTTGGGTTTTTGTTTGAGAGACAGAAATAGACAGTTTACACTGTTGGCTCATTAGACATATATCTCAGAGTAAAAGAAGGTCTTCGTGGGGTTCGTTGGAATCTCCTGGAGTTCTGCATGAGGCTGAGGTCCTAACCTCGTGTTTCTCTGCCTGGGTTTACTTCACCTTCATCATCTGTCAGATTTTATTTCTTCCCTCATCCTCCCACTCTGCCCCCCCACCCCCACCCCCACCCAGGACCCTCACAATGAGGGGAGAGTGCTGCATCAGGATTCAGATAGTGTCCTAACAAACGTTTTAATGGCATCGCTGTTCTTACTTGGGTGTTATTTAGAGAAAGAGAGAGAGAGAAGGAGGGAGGGAAGATGGAAGGCAGGAAGGAAGGATGGAAGGAAGGGAAAAAAGAAAGAAGAAGAGAAAGACAAAAAGGGAAGAGAGGATAGTTCTTGAAAAGATAAAGAAATTAAGCTAAAAATAGCAAGGATGACTTTTTCAGTTTGAATAATGGCAAGATGGCAATGCCCGACTTTGCCTCCTCGGTTGTCCATCAATATATCTATGAAGGCTGAAGAAGCACATGAACAGAAAAGTGCTAGCGAAGCAGGATATTTCATAAAAGGTTTACCAGATTCTGAGCAAAATTATCATAAGCCATTGACTCAGTCTGCAATGACCTCTGACATCAGCTTCCTGGAGTTGGGCCACACGGCACAGGTGAAGGGCACAGTCCTTCACAGGCCTGCCCTCCTTTCAGACACCAGCTCCCAGTGCAGAGGTCCCCCGGCCACCCTCACTTCTGACCGCTGTCTACAAGTTTAGGGATTCCCACCAACCCCTCAGGTTCGATCACTCACGAAAACGATTTGCAGAACTCACAAAATCACGGTATCTGCGATTCAAGTATCATTATAGCAAAAGGATACGAATCAGAATCACAGAGAGAGATGCTACCGTGAGGTCTGGGAGGGTTCGACCTCTAACACCTTTTGTCCCCTCCCTGCGGAGTCAAGGTGCAGTGTGCCCTCCTCCCACATCGCGGGCGACAATGCACTGAGCACTGCCAACTCAGGAAGCACGCCCAAGCTTTGGTGTCCAGAGTTTGGGTGGAATTTCATCATATTGGCATCTTTGCTGGAATTATGGGTTGAACTCAATTTCCAGTCCCGCGCTCCCCTCTGGAGTTCCGACTAATACCACTGTGGCTGGAAGTCAGCCCTCTGTCAGACGGTGAGCCTTTTAAGCAGGGCTGGCCTCCCACCCTAAGTCATCTTACAAGTGCAAACTAGCAAAGGGTCCACCACAGGCCGCTGAGTTACCAGAGCTGGCCGAGAATTACAAAACACTCTCCCGTCTCCCAAGAAATTCCAAAAGTTTGGAGGTTACCTCCTGGGAACCAGGGGCAAAGGCCAGCCAAGTTCTTCCTCTTACAGGCCAGCGGCTTTAAGATGGTGGGGAATATGGCGAGACTAGCGAATTCCACGAGCTTGGGCCCATTGCCACCCTCCACGGGCTGTGGAATGAGTCCCCTGATAAGGAAAAACGCTGTGCGGAATGGTATGATGGAGGATGAGGCATTCTGTAAGTTCGCGGATGGGAGTTCAGGCAGAGCATCGCGTGCAGGGAAGGCAGGTGTATATCCAGAGTCAGTGCCTATTCTAGCAAGAACGAAACGCTGCCCTCGCATGATGGCAGTGGTCCGGCGTTGTTGACCTGCTGCCAGGTAGCTAGCTGGTCACCCTGCGGAAGAGTGCCCTACCGGGAACTCTGTATTGACCACTGCATTCAGGCCAGCCTCGGTGAGTGGAAGTCTCCGTTGCTGACCCCATGCATAACCTCCATCTCTCGTTCCTGAGCCAATTAGGCAATGACAGGGGTGGCCGGGGAAAGAAGCTGTGACCCACAGAACAGGTCTTCCTATCCACCTGATTGTTAAAATCCTCCTCTGAGGTCCCTGTGATGAGCATTCCCATGGGACACAAATCTCTCCGTGTCTTACGCCCATTCAGAGAGGTTCATTCGCATACCTTCCCCCAAATTTCCTTGTCATCAATTTTCTTACGTTTCTTCCAAGTCTCTGACCACGTACACAAACCATCAGCCGTCGCCCGTGAATCAGCATAAAACGTCTATCTGACTAAGTAAAGCGAACATACAGGCGCGGCACTTTGAGTTCTGCCTACGGGGAGGGTTCCTCTCCCCCACCGGCCTTCGCTGATGGCCCAGAAAGCAGCCGTAGGGCTATAGTGTCAGAAATATCCCCTTTCAGGCGGAGCCTGCATAGCACACAGAGCCATCTGTAAACCAGGCCTGTCCTCTCTTTGTCATCATAGTTAAGTCCCCGTGAAGCCACAGGTACGGCCTGGGAGACGGAAGGCATTGTAGCAGGAGTGGGGACCGTAGGCATTCGGGCCACTTCTTGATGTAACTTACTCGTGCCTTCAGGGCCTGCCCGGGTCCAATCTCACATATACCACTTCCATTTGATGACTCGACACTGCTGTGCACATCCAAATTTTTGGCTTGGTGGGTCAGATAACACCCAGTTCATGATGGGCAGCTGAGGCCACATGGTAACTCGATGGCCCGTGATTAAACATTCAGTCTCTGCTAAGGCCCAGTGGCAGGCCAAGAGCTGTTCCTCAGAAGGAGAGGAGTTATCTGCAGAGCTTTGTTCCAATGTCTACATTGTGATTTAGTCACAGGTGACTGCCAAAGGCTCTGAACAGACACTTCAAGCCATTGACACTTCAAGCACCACTGGATCTGCTGGATCATATGACCGAACTGGTAGAGCAGCTGGCGCTGCAGCCCGGATCTGCTGCAGAGTCTTCTCTTGGTCTGGGCTCATCTC
>NW_011888975.1:219937-240260 GCF_000151845.1 Pteropus vampyrus | reverse complement strand
GACCTGCTGCCAGGTAGCTAGCTGGTCACCCTGCGGAAGAGTGCCCTACCGGGAACTCTGTATTGACCACTGCATTCAGGCCAGCCTCGGTGAGTGGAAGTCTCCGTTGCTGACCCCATGCATAACCTCCATCTCTCGTTCCTGAGCCAATTAGGCAATGACAGGGGTGGCCGGGGAAAGAAGCTGTGACCCACAGAACAGGTCTTCCTATCCACCTGATTGTTAAAATCCTCCTCTGAGGTCCCTGTGATGAGCATTCCCATGGGACACAAATCTCTCCGTGTCTTACGCCCATTCAGAGAGGTTCATTCGCATACCTTCCCCCAAATTTCCTTGTCATCAATTTTCTTACGTTTCTTCCAAGTCTCTGACCACGTACACAAACCATCAGCCGTCGCCCGTGAATCAGCATAAAACGTCTATCTGACTAAGTAAAGCGAACATACAGGCGCGGCACTTTGAGTTCTGCCTACGGGGAGGGTTCCTCTCCCCCACCGGCCTTCGCTGATGGCCCAGAAAGCAGCCGTAGGGCTATAGTGTCAGAAATATCCCCTTTCAGGCGGAGCCTGCATAGCACACAGAGCCATCTGTAAACCAGGCCTGTCCTCTCTTTGTCATCATAGTTAAGTCCCCGTGAAGCCACAGGTACGGCCTGGGAGACGGAAGGCATTGTAGCAGGAGTGGGGACCGTAGGCATTCGGGCCACTTCTTGATGTAACTTACTCGTGCCTTCAGGGCCTGCCCGGGTCCAATCTCACATATACCACTTCCATTTGATGACTCAACACTGCTGTGCACATCCAAATTTTTGGCTTGGTGGGTCAGATAACACCCAGTTCATGATGGGCAGCTGAGGCCACATGGTAACTCGATGGCCCGTGATTAAACATTCAGTCTCTGCTAAGGCCCAGTGGCAGGCCAAGAGCTGTTCCTCAGAAGGAGAGGAGTTATCTGCAGAGCTTTGTTCCAATGTCTACATTGTGATTTAGTCACAGGTGACTGCCAAAGGCTCTGAACAGACACTTCAAGCCATTGACACTTCAAGCACCACTGGATCTGCTGGATCATATGACCGAACTGGTAGAGCAGCTGGCGCTGCAGCCCGGATCTGCTGCAGAGTCTTCTCTTGGTCTGGGCTCATCTCAAAACTAGAAGCATTTCAGGGCACTCAGCAAATGGATTGGAGGAGCACCCCCAAATGAGGAACGTGTTGCTTTCAAAATCCAAAGACGCCCACTAGGCGTTGTGCCTCTTTTGAGCCGCAGGAGGGCCAGACGTGACAACTTATGTCTCACCTTAGAATGGACATCTTAACATGTTCCCCGCCTCTGGACCCCTAAGATTTTCACCACGGTCAAAGGCCCATGACTTTTCGTCAGATTTATTTCCCATCCTCTGATGCTCAAATGTCTTACCGATAAGTCTAGAGTAGTTACTATTTCTCACTCACTTGGTCCAATCAGCATAATGTCATCAATGTGAAAGGCCAGTGTACAGTCTCGTTGAAGGGAAAGGTGATCTAGATACCTGTGAAGTAAATTATGACGTGTGGCAGGAGAGTCGATATATTTCTGACACCAAATACCCCATTCCCCTCCCAGCACAGCGCGAATGCCCACAGAGTATCGCCAGCCAGGAAAGCTACGCCGAGCTTCTGATTGGGGTTTCATTATGTAGGCAGGGTTGATTAAATCATGGCCCATGCAGTTGAATTCACTCTCCAGCCCCAACCTCCCCTCCCTAGATGTCAGGATGAGCTCACTGTGACTCAAAGCTCCAACTCTTTTATCATATGGTTGGTCTTTATGATAAGACCGGCCTCTCATCCTGAGTCATTTCCTTAGCATAAACTCTCAGGGCTCACCACAAACGACAAAGACGCTTTCATTACTGGAGAAATTCTAAGGATTTAGAGGCTACTTTCAGGAACCAAGAACAAAGGCCAGCCGGATGGTTCATTGTCGTGGCATAGACACAGGAACGAGGCTTCCCAGAACGTGGGATTATTGCACTTTCTCTTCCATCCAGGAAAACTCTATGGCAGATCAAACCAGAATGGGGGGCAGCGCTCTAACCTGGCCCCTGGTTTCGTTGACAACATGACGCTTTTAGTAGGTCCGTAGTATTCCAACATCCGGATCCAGCATAACTGACTTAACAATCTTCCTCCCGACGGGTGTTTGAATGGTTTTCTGCTTCCTTCTATTTTAGACGCCATTTTGATGTCTGAGGGTACGTATTCTCGAGCTGCTCTGCTCGGGAGACACGAGAGGCCCTGGAGACACAGCGATGTACCAGGACTTTCTACTCATACACATGGGCCACGGTGCAAAACAAACCAACATCAGGCGACAGTAATGCACGATCAGGAGAACTATGGTTTCTTTGGGGACACATGGCAGGAACATCTAGTCTAGGGTGGTAATTATCTCTCTCTCTCTCTCTCTCTCTTTTTTTTTTTTTTGCTTATCTCCCCCTAAAAAGAAGTTTTAAAAATTATGTTCTCTCCCCTCACACACGTTTCGGTCGATATCTAAAATTGTCCTCATGTTTAACTAGTTGGAAATTACATAATCCCCAGCACATTGTAAATATCAGTATTGTCAAACAACAAGGCAACTCTTTTATGTTTATACAGTGGATGGAATAGAAACTTGCTTCTCGCCGTCATCCATCGCTTAAAAGACGTGAGTAAGTACTACCCCGAGAGTCAGAAATTTTCCATCGGTTCTTTCTCTCCTTGAGATCGTATATTCGTTCCATTTTCCCCACAAAACTTTATCCGAAATTAGTTTATATTTGAAACACTTTTAATTATTATCCTACCATATTTCCCACTGATAAAATAACTCGGTTGAAATTTCTTTTTATTTCCAGTAACTAAGATTGTAATTGTTTAAAGTTTCTTCTGGAATAAATTCTCCTTAAAATCAGTAGTAGTATACAATTGATCAAGGAATATGGAGAAACAAAATTTTAGCGAAAGTGTATGTTTTGATGAGGTGAATGGAGCTTTCGAAATCATCGGATGAATAATACTTTATGCTAAAATAAGACGAGATCCAGCATGTTCTTTATTCTCATTTTAGTTTTTATAAACTAAACCAAGAAATCTTACTTATATAAATATATAGGAATTGGAGGAGATCTACAATAGCAATGTACTCAATTCTTTGGACTTTTTTTGAGTTACATCTAGAAATCAGATAATAAGCTATCATCGAAAATTATATTTAACATGCATCACCTGACAACTCGATTTGATCCTATTATAACTTTGTTGAAATCAAAAAAAAAAAAATGGAAACCACCTAACTCACTAAAGAATTTGTTACCGAACAATTACAGTTACTCACTTTCTCAATTTCTGGGAAGTAAACCAAAAAAAAAAAAACACATTTACCAGTTCTTAACAAATGATTATTAGTTGTAGCTATTACTCTCTTCATTTTTAATGAGTGAATCGCTTTAGTTTTTTCTTTTTTATTTCCGATTACGGTTGAAATTCAGAATCATCTTGTGTAAGGTTCAGGTACACAGCACCGTAGTTCGACAGCTGTGCAATTTATGGCGAGCTCCTCTTTCTGGAGAGGCACTTCCTCTAGTTTGAGACCTAGAGCGGGGGTGGCCTTCAGCGTGGTACCACTGGAGGCAAGTGTGGGACTTTCAGATGCCTGCATCCAACAAGTCACCGTGTATAGGCTGGCCAGGGAGGTGGCAGCATCAGAAAGGGAGGCGTCTTTTCCCTTCAGCAGAGACCAGTTCCCAGAGCCACTGAGATGAGTCACCGTCCTTGCCGCATGGCTGTGAGCAGCCACTATTCCTGGCAGCCTAGGCGATCGGTACCTCGGTCCTAAAGGGAGAATCGAGCACTACGTGACAGTTAATTTTATGTGTGCCGCAGGGTACCGGTATCTCTGGTTGTGTCAATGAGGTGTGTCGGATGAGATCAGCATTTGAATCCAGGGAAAGCAAACTGCCCTCCCCAGCGCGGACGGGCATCGTCCAATCCTTGGAGAAGCCTGAATCGAACAAAAGGCGAAGGGAGGAAGGAGGAATTAGCTCCTTTCTTCCTGCCTCACTGTCTGAACTGGGACATCTCATCTCATCTGCCCTAAGACTGGGAGTTACACCACCAGCCACCCTGGGCCTCAGGCCTTAGGACTCCAATGAATTACACCACCAGCTCTCCTGGGCCTCCAGCCTGCAGGTGGCAGGTCGTGAGATGTCTCAGCCTCCATAATCTTATAAGCCAGTTCCTCATGATAAATCATATATATATAGAGAGAGAGAGAGAGTATATATCATATAGTAATCATATATATATATAATATATAACTTTACATAATATGTATATATCATATTGGTTCTCTAAAGAACCTTGATTAATATACACTGTAAATTGTTTGCGTTATATTTAAATATAAACATTTAACATTATGTACTTTCTACTCAATCTTGAAGCCACAGATTTGGCAGAGGCCATTTATGCAAAACATCCGCCACGTAAACGAACAAAGTAGGTCTTCGCTGCCCAATTGGACATTATTGTTTCATTTTAAAAAGCGTATTAATACTCATCCCTATAACGACCAGCCCCTTGATGAATGAGAATTCTGAGAAAGAGAAAGCAAAAGGAGGTACTGAAACTCGCCCTGGCTTTTATTGAATGTGGTGAGGTCGGCCGCCCCAGTCCTTCCTAAAGTTCTGCTGTTCGCACGTGACCCTCTGTCAGGGTCCCTCAGGGTCACCGCATCCAGTGACATTAGCTAGCGGAGCAAAGAGGGACAAGTTGCGTGAAAATTGTCATTATTCCACTGGCGCATTCTACAATAGAGTTAAATTCAAAACATCACGACACAAGGCAAAATATCTCATGCTATGACATGCTTTGCCTTTAATGGAAATATATGTAAAGCAGAGGAAGCGAAAATCGATCGATCGATTGATTAATTGATTGATTTAATTAATTAAACCTTGTGGTGCCTTGACCAAAGGAGACTTCTCTTGATACCAATATTTCAAACAGTCCCTTCATTTAGAGCCCCAGAAGTTTTACTCACACACACGCACATGCACACGCACACGCACACACACACGCATCCCTCAGGGTAATGCGGCATAGTGAAATTCAAGCATGGGTGAGAAGTAAGACATAGTGAAATTCAAGCATGGGTGAGAAGAAGGGCAATTGTGAAAAGAGGCTGAGAAAGGCATCCGGGACACTTCTACGCCCAGGTGGTGAGATGTCACAGGTTAATTTTAAGAAAGAATACGTTTGGAAGTTGAGGGTCTAGCAGTGTGATTCTTTTTAAAACTATCTGCGACCACACATCCCCAAGACAGTCTTTACTTATCCTCTGGGGTACGCATGCCCAGTTTATTGACTACTGACCCAGCAAGAAGGCAAGTTAGCTGGGATGTACAGAATAAAATGGAATTGGCCAGATCAAGGACACAGGGGAAGTCCTGACAGGCTTCCTTTTAAGATCAGAAACAAGAGATGCGGTGTCCGTGTGAACACGCTGTATCGGTGGTTACAGAAGTAGACAGGAACTTTTTGATAGAAGCTGCTTTTTCAGTTCCATCAGCCATCAATCCCTGACACCAGCATGTGATAATGTGTTCTTCTTCCTACTGGAATGACTGCTCACTCTTTCTGTCCTTCCGGACCCTTCCTTTCCACTCTTCAAAGGACACCTCATATCCAACCACACGACTTCCTTTTTCACATCTGAAGATTTTGGAACGGGTTCCAATGTGCGGAGGCGGGGGATTTCCCCGCACTACCAGGCAGTTCTCCAGCACCGATTCAACTCATTTCTGATGCCATCTACCAGGAGATAGCTTCAGATCCCACAGGGTAAGGGGTCAGTCCCACTCTCTCCCCGACTTCAAGCACCAGTCACAAGTCCCGGTCGTCACCTCTGCTTCTGACCAACTGGCTATAGATGGGAGGTTTCGATTACCCCTCCTTGGTGGCTCACAGAATTCAGAGAAGTAAGTATTTGGTATTTTCTCCTAGTACTTTCGGAACTACATCTTCTGCCTGTATATCTTTAATTCTTCTAGAATATATTCTTTATGAATACATTCATTAATTCTATAGTAATATAATTAGATATTAAAGCTCTATTACTTATGAGTGTGTTATTCGTTATTTATGGAGTGAAATAAGGGTTAAAACCTATTTTCCCCCAATGGTTAATTAGTCGTTTCGACAACTTCCTTTGGTCGGAATGCCACCTTTTTGTCGTGTACTACGTTCTCACGTGAGCATGCCTCGTTTTACGATGCTTGCCTTTCATGCGCTTCACAAATATTGTGTTTTCATCAACATCGAGGTGAGACCCTTCACCAGCAAAAGGACGGCAACTTGCTGAAGGCTCAGAGGACGGATAGCATTTTTAGCAATAACGTCTTTTTACGTTAAGGTATATACATTGTTTTTCAGACATAATGCTGTCGCACACTTAATAGACTGTAGTGTAAACATAACTTTTAATTGCACTGGGAAACCGAAAACTGTGTAACTCACTTTCTTGCAATCTTTACTTTATTGTGGCGGTCTGAAACTGAACCCTCAGTATCTCCAAGGTTTGAAGTTTTAAGTTTTCTGTTTAGTTCTGTATGCCGGTACCTGTATTCGTTTTCATTTTAGTTTTTAAAATCTGATAGTTCGACTATGTTTCTTATTTTCATCCTTCCTTATTTTTGAATCTTTTGTTGTTTCTAATTTTCAAATTAAGGAACTGTGTTCCTTATTTTCAAATCTTTCTCGACTATTCTTCACTATTTATTCCTTCCCATGCAGATCGACACTGTCAAGTTAAAAAAATTTCTGGTGCAGTATCAACTTTATAAAGTAATATACAGAGAACGTGACATCTTCGCGATTGAGATCGCCTAATCGGACACATGGTAGGTTTTTGTCACATAGTCATTGTTATAAAAATAAGGTGTAGAATAGAACTTGGACTTGATCTCCCTTATTAGCAGGGCCACGCCCATGCTGCAAACACAGGGGGATTTCTGGGATGAGATATCCCGATGCGGCTTTCCCAGGAGACGTTACGGTTTATGAAACCATCAGTAACTGATAAAAACATACCTTTTCTGTAACACGGCATTTCAGCGATGAATAGGAAAAAGGCACTGTGCGCTTTCCCCTCAAATTTGTACAGCACGTGTGGCAAATGCGGATTCCTACTCCACATACCAGTAGGTCCATCCAGTAATGAAAACACGTACAATACCTGCCAGATTGTACATGTAATAATAATTGCTCACCCACATCATGGGACATTGATCTAATTAGTGGGGTTTTGTATTAGTCATCTATTGCTGCATAAAAAAAATTACAAAACTTAGTGGCTTAAAACAACAAGCATTTCATGAGTTCGCAGTTTCTGTGGGTCAGGAATTACTAGACGGTTCTGGCCAAGGGTCTCTCACGAGATTGCAGTCAAGCTGCCAGCCATCCACAGTCATCTGAAGGCTTGGCCAGGGCTGGAGGGTCTGCTTCCAAGATCACTCGCCAGTCAGTTGTCCCCCAGATTACCAGTATGATAGGAGCTAATTTTCAGAGAGATGGCAGAGCGGGACAAGGAGGGAAAGAGTAGGTTAAGGGGAGGAGGAGTTGATCCTATAAAGAAATTTAGATTTGAACAATGACAGATTTCTACCTGCAATTGTGGACGCCAGAAAAAAAATGGCACAATATCTTTCAAATGCTTAAAGAAAAGAATTATTAGAAAAGAACTGTTAACCTTGAATTGTATATCTGACAAAGCTATTCTTCAAGAATGAAGAGGAAGTGAAGATTAAGGGAATCCAGGAGCATTTGTTGCTAACAGTACTAGCCTTAAAAAATGGGAGAAAAAGAAAACTTCACATAGAAAGAAAGTGGTAACAGGAGAAGGCTGGGTCCTTCCAACAGGAAGGAAGATCAACTGAATGAGCAAAAATAGCAGCAAACTTAATAGACTGTCTTTCACTCCATGAGGTTCTTTAATCACAAATTTTTGGTTGATAAAAATGTTATAACACCTTCTGATGTGGTGCTAAATGGATGTAGAGGAAACATTTAAGGCAATTTCACTCAAAAGATGAAGAAGCTAAAGAGACCTCAAATGAAAGTAAGGTGTCTACGCTTCACTGGAAGTCATACAGCATCAACACCAGGAGGCCGAATGCTACACACGCAGACAGCAGTACCACTAGGAGAAATGTACAATGGGATATAATCGAAACATTATGAATAAATCGAAACAAAACTGTTTAAAAACGTTCAGTGTATCCCTGGGAAGGCAAGCGACGAAGAGGAACGAGAAACGAGGAAACAAACAGAAAAGTAATAATAAAATGGCAGACTTTTACCAACTAAAAGAAAAGAGAGCGGCAGAGCAGATTCAGACACGCAATCCAGCCAGACACGACCTATGAGAAATTCACATCGCGCATCACGACATAGATGTGTGTTGACAGTTAAAGGATGGGGAAAGATGCATCGTGTAAATAATGAAAAGGAAAAGCATGAATGGCTCTGTTGAAATCAGGTAAAGTGACTCCAGAGCAAAGAAAAGTACAAAGGACAGAAGGGGACATAACAGAATGACGTTTTGCAGCTATCGTATTTGAAATTGTAAGTGGTAATGATAAAGGTGCAGTTGTAAATACAAAATCTCCAAAAATGTAATGAGAAGTCACTTCTCATGTCATCGATGATGTGGCCTTCGGCCCCGTCCGTCAGAACACGACGTTTGCTCTCCCGATTATAAAATCCATTTTTACATATCGATATACATTATGTGCACACAGCTAACTAAGGCAGAACAAAGCAATATTTGCAGGTGTTTATAATTTCTAGTCTAAAAAAGAAATTTCCAAACACATGGTGGAAAATAATAATAATCAAAGGGATGTGGGGAGTAGGTGGAGGGGTAGAGGAACCAAGAATGGGAGAAAGCTGCGGTTTGAGTAAGAGGAAGACACGATCTGGCAGGTCTTCACAGGATCGCAGCGGCTGCCTGCGGAGGACCCAGAGCGAGGGGCCGGGCGGGTACGAAGCAGAGCCCCGGCGGATGCTAGCGCAAACGCCCCGTAATGCAGCTGAGGACAATGGCGCCTCCGACCTGGAGGGCCAGACTCCAGATAGACTCTGAAAGTAGGTAATTTTCTTTTCAAAATGAATCATATTGTTGAACACACATTACACAACTAACTCGCTTTTTTTTCTCTTTCCAAATCAATAGCTGAAGATCTAAGTTATTCATATTAAGAATGCTATGGCCAGATCATAATTTATTCAAGCAGTCTCATTTTGATGAAGAATGAGTTTCCAATTGGGGTCCTTACAAACCACACCATACCCATCTTTGGACTCTTATCCTTATAGGTCAATGTACTCGTTTCTATAGAATGGAGTTCTAGGAGCGAGAAAGCAGAATTAAGAGGTGTATGGATGCGTACTTGCACGAGATATTGTCAGATTACTTTCCCCAATTCCAGTAACTGGTAAACAGAATTCTAAGATGACTGTCCCCTCCCCACCATGTACGCACCCCGTCATAATCCCCAGGACTGTGAATGTTGTAGAGCTCCTGATTATGTTGTATTAGAAGAGATTTTTCCAGGTGGGCCTGACCTAATCACGTGAGCTCTTTATTTTTTTAACCGTTTTAATTATAATTGACATGCAATATTATATTAGCTTCGGGTTTACAACATAGAGATCCAACACTTCTATACTTTACGAAGCGATCGCCACAGTAAGTCTGGTAACCATCTGTTAAGCCAAGAGTTGTCTCCTGCTGATCACAGAAAAGGAAGTCAGAGACCCGAAGCATGAGAAGAATTTGAGGTGCCATTGTTGGCTTAAAGATGGAGAGTGCCACATGGTCAAAGGGGTCGGGGTGTCCACAGTTGCTATGGCTGACAACCATCAAAGAGATAGGGACCTCGGCCCTACGACAGCAAGAAAATGAATTCTGCCAACAACCAGTGAGCGGGAAGGGCCCCAGATAAGAACCGTGGCCCAGCCAACCCAGAAAGATGCTGAGCACAGAAGGCGGCCGCACTCTGACCTACGGACACTGCAAGATAATAAATATCCCTGTGAAGCTGTGAGCCACTAAACGTGGGGTAATGTTATACGACGATACAAAATTAATATGGTTAGAATCTATCCCTCCAACGGCAATGTACCAGGAACCTCTTCTCTTTATCTTATTACTGGCATCAAAAGTTAACTACATATATTTTCAAATTGACTCAGATAATCTAGAGATGATTTAAGGCGGCGGTCCTCAACCTTTTTGGCACCAGGGACCGGTGCTCCTATGAGACTCTAACGCCTGATGACCTGAGGCAGAGCTGAGGTGGTGACGCTGGCGCTGGGGAGCGGCTACGGATACAGATGATGCTTCGCTCGCTCATCCGCTGCTCACCTCCTGCTGTGCGGCCCAGTTCCTGAGAGGCCACAGACTTACCAGTCTGTGTCCCAGGGGTTGAGGACCCCTGATTTAAAGTATACAGGAAGATGTATGTAAGCTATATGCAAATACTATACCATTTTATGTAAGAGACTTAAGCATCCACGAATTTTGGCATCCACGGGGGCGAGGTGCGGGGAGCCTGGAGCCAGTCCTTCACGGGCAGCGAGGGACGACCGCACGGGTTTACAGAAAGATGATGCAGATCTGCCCTGTCGCTCCAACCCTGCTGTTCGGTCGGCAGAATTGCTCCTTAGGGAGCCACCTATGAGCTGCAGGCTCCAGAGTCTGTTCCAACTGTCCTCTTTGTCACCCTGCCCTCGTCTCTCCCGCTAACATCCTCAGAGCGTACACAGTTATCCCCAACTTCCCATGACTGGGGAAGAATCTCAAGCACCATGATGGCAGGTCGAACCCCAGTAATCCCACCCAAGGGAAAAGCAAGTCAAGCTGGACGTGAATGGAGATCGGGGGTAGAGGGAGGGAGTCAGAGCCTCCGGGCCCCAGGAATGAGCGGCCGTCTGGTCGGTTACCTCCCTGGTCGGCTCCCGTGACCATCATTAACCTACGGCCTCGACTTGGCAGAGATTTCCTGTTTTATATTTTAAATTTGGCGGGGGTTGGGGGGGGGCATGACTAAATGGTATTGACAAGAAAAACGGCACTTACTTGTGTTTTAGAAAGGAAGATTAAAACAGGCCGTCGGGTGCATCAAAAGCAGAGTCACGGGGAGAACGGGCTCTTCTCTGGCCCATTTCAACCCCAAAACCAGGTTCCTGGGGCCCTCGGCCTCCACGGGGCACTCGGCACTGCTGCTCCATCTTCTGCGGCCGATGGTAAGTGTGACATCTAACTGTGACGCTGTGATAGAGCCCTGACTTCCGAAGGCAGCATCTCTCTCCTTTTCATACGAGGACACGCAATTATAGTCCCGAAAAAAGAAGAGCTCTAATTCTCCAGAACCAGTCAGCTACGATAATAATGCTGGAAGGCCACCAGTTAGAGCGAAACCTCTTCCTCGAACCCATTCGACCGGAGCAGAACTCTGCCCGCGGCGAGAAAGGAAAGCAGCACGTAGTTTCACGGTATTCACCTTCCCACCGTCCACGGAGACGAGACGGAAACCTGCCTGGGTGCGGCATATGGGGGAATTTGTAGCAGTAATGATCTGTCATAAATGTAACCACTCTGAATCTCTTCTGTCCAACCAACTTCTGACGTCCTGACCACGAGGATAAACAGAAAGAGGCCTAAAATAGAGAGCTGACAAAAAGTGGAGCCTGGAACCCGGGAGTCACAGATTGGACCCCTGCCATGACACGTGTAACCATGCTAGCCTATTGTACTTCAGTTTTCAGGGAATGCTCCATTTCTAGGCCTCCTGGGAATTTCGGCGGCAGAAATCAAAAACGAGGAGTGAAAGGTAGTTAGGAGGAAGAGATACTGTCGCCTCCTGTGTAAGCTACTTGGCGTAAGTGAAGACATTAAGTATTTTATAAATCCAGGGAAATTCCAAGAATGATAAATACTAACTATGAATCAGATGCTAAAGATGTTAAAATCTTTGGATATTCACTAATCATCACAACAATCCTAATGTAGGAGGAGGCAAGAGAATTAGAATGTTAATCAAGCCACAATCAGAGACTGCGGGTGCTGATCAGCCCCATAGCCAGGCCAGGGGGACACCTGCAGAACAAAGGAAGGTTTCTGCTGGGACCGCTGACAGCCCATTCCCCACACCACGAAGGGGCAACAGGAACCGACAGTCATTCCCTATGGTTAAGACCCTGGGGAACCTTAGGATTCAAGGCTGGGAGCTGCCGGCAGGCCTTTCGCTCTATATATTCTTACCTTTTCACACTACATACCTTTCCCCTTCCTCACTGTCTGTCCGTATCAAAGGAAATGGGCTAACCACGTCTTTTAAACAATAACTCACAGGAACTAAAGAATAATATATAAACTGAATTCCCTGGACACTCGAGGGCCCCTCTCCCACCGCCACTCACGGTCTTTCCAAGTCTCTCTTGGTCCCTCTCACTCTGAGGAGACCACACTCTGTGGAGTGTGACCCCTTTTCTAATAAACTTTCCTTTTGACTCTAACTTTGGCGCGCGTGTTGAATGCTTTCCACACTTTCCACCAAAGAACCCTCTTCTCCTCTCGGTGCGGGGCGTGGCCTCCCCTCCAGCTCAGGGAAATTCGCCCTGTCCCGCATCAAAGCAAATATTGGTATTGTCCCATTTAACAGATAAAAAATGGAAATTCATGGACGTCACGTACCTTGAGTAACGATACACAGCTCATCCACGACAAAACTGGAACTGAGACCCGGGTCAGCTGGATTCCAAAACTCGTGTTCTTAACCATTGGTTATACGACCAAGCTCTAAGGAAAGGCGCTTGGCAGAAACAGCAGGGCACGTGAGAGAGGAAGGATTGCATTAGAGGAGGAGGGACCGCACCGAGAATCGCAGGCAGCACAGACATGACTGGAGGTCCGAGTCCTCCTCGTATCAGACCTAAATCCTGGGCCCAGTGAGATTGGCTCATCTCAGAAAAACGTCATCCAAACCCTCTCAGGTAATTTCAGTAGGAGACCCCCCCAAGTCTCATTTTCATTTTCCCTAGCCTTTCCAGACAACCTGAAATTAAGAATATGTCCCTATGTTCTCTCATTACATGTGTCCAGAGATTTTTGACGGTCCAGAGATGTTTAACTTATCACCAGCACCTTGCACAATGCTCGGTATAGAATAGATGTTCAATGAATTATTTAAACTAATGATTAAATGAATCAATGAATGAATGAATGGATCTATATATCTCTTTTACTCCGTTCCCTGATCCTTCAAAATGATGCATTTCTAAGTAAATATATAGCAATGATAGCATATAAGTTATTAGGAAAGCGAATGGACTTAAAATATTCTAGGTCTTTTATTGTTCTGAAAAGGTAGACTTCAATAAATGTGATGGTAAAGCTTCAAAAGTAATCACTAAAAGTAATGAAAACAAATAGAGGAAACTGGAAGAAAATAAGCAAAAATTCAGTTATTAAAAAGACAAGAAAAAACATAATAAAGTAGAAGGACAGAAACCAAAGTAAGGTGGTAGGGGAAAAAGAGAGTTATTTTTATGAGAATTATTTTTTTTAATATGATGGACTAAAGTCAACAATTAAAGGACACATATAGTTCACTTAGATTTTTCAGATTTCAGTTGTATCTTGTTTACAAGAGAACCAGTTATAGGCTATTTATAAGAGAATTGTCTAAGATTGTTGGAAAACCTTGGCCTACAGGCCGAGTTAGACTCACTGCCTGTTTTTTGGAAATGAGGTTTTGCTGGTATACGAACACACCATTTGCTCACATGTTGTCTGTGGCTCGTTCACTCTGCAGCAGAAGAGCAGAGGTAAATAATTACAGCAGAGACTGTACTTAAGCCTACAAACTTAAAAATATTTACTCCGGCTCTTTATGGAAAAAATTTTTCTGACAACAGGTATAAAAAGACATGGAAAGATTAAAAGGTTCGGTTCATCTAGAAGAAATTTTTTTAAGTTAACTTCTTTGCAACTAACAAAGTAACCTCAGAAAATAACAAAACGATGCCAAGAAAAATTAAAGAAATCATAACGAAATGGAAGAGTATGCTACGCTCCTGGATTATAAACCTCAAAATCTGTTAAGATATCATTTCAACGCAAATTGTGTTATAGATTCAGTTCAATCCCAATCTAAACTCCCAACAGAGGTTTTTGTTTTGTTCCGTTCTGTTTTGTTTGGAATTTGACAAGCTAATTCTAAAATTTACACAGATTTTATAAGGAAACATCGAGGGCCTAGAACAGCCAAGGCAATCTTGTAGAAGAATAAAGCTGGAGGGCTTACGTTATCTGACATCAAGACATTATGAAACTGAAGAAATTAAGACACCATGATATTGGCTCAAGAACAGAGCCGCGGTAGAATAGAAAGTCAGAAACATATGTATACGATCACCTGATTTGTGTCGAAGATGCCAGTTCAGTGGGGAAAGCATAGTCAGTTCTGTGAAGAGTGCTAGATCAATTGTATACCCATTCTGAAAACTTAATCTTATGATACATGCAAAAATCTATCCCTAGTGGATGATAGCCCTAAACATGAAAGCTAAAACAATAAAGATTATAATGGAAAATAATAGAGGAATATCTTCTTGAACTGAGAAGCCAGAAGTCTCTTACACGGGACACAAATAGCACCAGCCAGAAAGGAAAAGATTGATGTATCGGACTTCCTTAAAATCAAGACCTTCTGTTTATCAAAAGACGCTATTAAGAGAATGAAAAGGCAAGTCGCACACAGGAATATCTTTTTAATACACATATATGACAAAGAATTACCCAGACTATATTTTTCTTGATTCTATAAATCAATAAGGAAAAGACACACAACTCAGTGGTGAAGAGAGGAGGAAAAAGAACCAAAATCCGAAGTCACTTAATAAGAAAAGAAAAAAGACATCCGAATGGCCAATAAACATATGAAACTGTGCTCAACATCATTAGTCATCACAGAAATGCAAATTAGAAACCACAACGAGATACCACTAGACACCCACCAGAATTACTAACATTAAAATACGAATGATCCCAAGTGTTTGCAAGGATGGAGAGCAACTGGAATTCTCATACAGTATGGCTGAGAGAGTAAATTAGTACAATCATTTTACAAAACTGCTGGGCAGTGTCTAAGGCAACGGCCGTACTTACTCAATAACTTAGCAATTCTACTCCCGGGCGTTTACCAATATATGTGAATGCTTATTCCCTCTACCAACGTCATGTACGAGAATGTTCATAGAAAGGTTATTCCTTATGGCTCCGAATAAGAAACAACCTAAATGATTGTCAGTAATAGAGTGGAGAAATATTGACACAATGGAATACTTTAGAACAATAAAAAATAATCTACTGATACACAAAATAACATAGATAACTATAAAGCCATAATGTTGTGCAAAAAGAGATAGATACAAAAAATAAATGTTGTTTAACTATTTATATGAAGTTCAAAAATGCATCAAACCTATCAGTATTGGCAGAGGTTCACAGTGGTTTGAGTGGTTATTGACAGGAAGTAGTCAGCCAGGCAACTTTCGTGGTTCAGGAAATGTTCTACATCTTGATCTAGGCAGTAGTTACATGGGTATATGTGTGTGTGTGTGTGTGTGTGTTGTGTGTGTGTGTAAATTCTTTCAACAATACATTTTAGATTTGTGTACTTTGCTGTGTATAATTTATACTTCAAATTTTTAATTTATTTTTATTTTTATTTTTTATTATTTTTATTTTTATTATTTTTATTTTTTTATTATTTTTATTTTTATTATTTTTATTTTTTATTATTTTTATTTTTATTATTTTTATTTTTAAGTATACCTCAAATTTTTAAGTGTCAAAATACATGAAACAAAAATGGATAGATCTATAAGGAGAAATTGACAATTCAATCATTCCAGCATTAGATTTCAATATATCTCTTGCATTAATAAACAGTTAAGAAGATAAAAAAAAAATTAGTAATGATATAAAAAATTTGAACATAATAAGACTGATTTAATAAACATATATGAAAACCAGTCCCCAACAATTAGAAAATACCCTTTCTTCTCACATACACATGAAATATTTATAAGATAGCAAGCCATATGCCAAATTCCAACAAATATCAGATTGTTGTTATATGCGTAGGGCACAATGCATTAGGTTTGAAATCACTACAAAAAAATTTAAAATTCCTACCTTTTGGAAATTTAAAGACGTAGATGTGAAGAATTCATGGATTAAAATAAATCATAATAGAAAACTTTCAATGTTTAAAACTAAACAATAGTAAAAATACCACAGTCAGGGGGGCTCCCGCATCTGCTACAATGAAACAAGTGGACCCAAGCTTGTCCTCCTACTATAAAACTTCGTAAAACTTCGTTTTAAGAAATTGTAATGCAAAACTGTGTTCTTCCAACAGAAAGAAACTAAACCAGAACCCTCTGCTTCTGGCTTGCTGCCTGAAGGGATCTCCAGACTAGTGAAAAGAGGGAGAACCAGGGCAGAGGCCAGTGGCTTCCACAAGCTCGTGAGACAGAGAAGCAGCTCCGGCAGTCGCCGGGGGCGCTGAAGGGATCACATTTGTCAAGGCGGAGCACAGCAGAAAAGCAAGAGATGCACAGAAAGAGCTCCAGGAATCCAGATCCTGGTCCTCTGCAGTCCGTTGCTAAATAGTAAGATGTTAAAGCATCAGGTAAAACGCCATGAGGCCGGGCGAAGGCTTCCAGGAGAGCTCCAGGGCGGAAAGCTCCCGGCACTCTCACAAAGTGGGGGCATATTTGAGCGAACGAAGCCTACTTGAAACTTTAACGAAGTTTAAAACAACTTTCAGACGAAGAATGTGATCCATGAGTAACTTAACTTGTTGCCGGAATTTTTACCAACCTTCTCTAAAGAAAGACTGCCAAATGCAGATGCTCGAGCATGTAACAATTACAACGTCCAGCATCTAGTAAAAATGACTTTTAAAAAATACTAGAAATGCAAATGGTGGGAAAATGTAATCCATAACCAGACGAAAAATAAGTCGGTAAAAACAGCCAAGAAATAACAGTAATGACATATTAGTCACCAAGCACATTAAAATAACTATTAAAAATATGCTCAAAGGTGTGAATGAGAACATGAAAATATGCTCAAAGGTGTGAATGAGAGTAGAAATGCAGGATTGAAAAAAGAACCAAATGGGAACTGAAAAACACAATATGTAAATTGAAAAACTCACTGAATGTAATTAACAGCAAATTAGGTACTGCAGAAGCACTGAACTTGAATATATGCAACAGAAACCATCCAAACTGCAGCAAAGAGAGAAAAAAGATGGAAAAAATTAACAAAGCCTCAGGGACCCATAGGACAATGTCAAACAATCTAACAGAAGTGTAATTGGAATCCCGGAAGGAGAAGAAAATGATATGAGGCAGAAAAAAAAATATCTGAAGAAATAATGGTTCAACGCTTTCTAAATCTGATGAAAATTGTAAGCCCACAGACCCAAGAGCCTCAATGAATCACAAGTAGAACAGACAAAACAGAAAGAGAGACTTACTATGTCACCCACCTGATAGGTCTCCACGTGGCCAATTTACTTTCAACAAAAGTGCCATGATAATTCATTAGGGAAAGGAAAGCCACTTAACGGTGCTGGAACAACTGATATCCATTTGGAAAAAAATAAACTTTGACCCTTTCATACCATATCCGAAAAATAACTCAAAGTGGATCGTAGACCTAAAAGTAAAGTCCGAAAGTATAAAACTTCTAGAGGAAAACATATACGAAAATACTTCAGGGTAGATGAAGGTTTCTCAACGTAGAACGCAGAAAGCATGAACCATAAGAGGCAAAACTGATAAACTGAATTCGATTAAAATTAAAATCTCCGCTCTTCAAAAGAACAGACTAGGAAGAAAGCCAAAGACAAAGAGAAAGTATCTGCAATACATAGAACTGATGAAAAATTTTGTATACAGAATACAGAAGGAACTCTTACAACTGGATACTAAGAAGATAATCAACCCAATTTTTTAAGTGGGCAAAGTATTTGGAGAGACATGTCACAAATATTACCCAGATGTCTGATGATCATGTAAAAAGATGCCTAACATCATTAGTCATCTGAGAAACGCAATGTGAAACCACAGCTACATACCACTACACACCCACTAGAATAGTTAAGATTTAAAAGACTGACAATAAGAAGTATTAATGAGGATGTGGAGTGACTGAAACCCTCACATATTACTGGTAGAAATTGAAAATGACACCACCATTTTTTAAAAAACGTTTGGGTCATTTCTTATAAAATTAAACTTACATTCACCATATGACCCAAAGATTCCACATCTAAGAAATTTCCCAAGAAAAATGAAAATGTATCTCCACACAAAAACCTGTCCACGTATGTTTTAAACTTTATTCACAATAGCCAAAAGCTGAAAACAACCCAAACGTCCATCCAGAAATACATAGATACACAAATTGTGATCTATCTATCCCATAGAATATTAACCTATAGTAAAAAGGAAGTAATTATATACAACATGGATAACTCTCAAAAATATTCTGCTGAACTAAAGAAACAAAGGAAAAGAGTAAATGCTATTTGTTTCCATTTATATGAAACTCTACAAGAGACAAAACTAATTTGTAGTGACAGTAGGTTAATGGAATAGGTGATGACTGCCAAGGAAGATGAGGGCATGTCTTGGGGTGATAGAAAAAGTTCATACTTTAATTGTACTGGTGGTTAAATAGGTGTAAACATTCACCAAAAACTCGTCTAACTGTACTCTCATAAAGGGTGCACTTTAATGTATGTAAGTTAAATCCCAATAAAGATTATTTAAAACACTATAGATTAAATTTGTGGAATATAATAGAACAGTGAGGAAAATTCACAGCTTTGTATGTTTACATTAGAAAGAAGAAATGTTCAAATTAATGATATAAGCTTCCAAGTTAAGAAGTGAGAAAAAGGACGAAAGGGGTAGAAAATAGAAGGAAATGATAAAGAGCAGAATTGACCGAAATAGAAAAGAAAGAATCGAAGTAGAGAATTAACGAAGCCAAAACTTGGTTCTTTGGAAAGAATAAAAAAAAAAAAAAAATAGACTTCTAACTGTGCTGTTCAATGCCACAATCATTAAAGGTAAATACAGATTAATTAAAATTAAATACGATTAATGTAGTTCCTCAGTCACACAAGTCACATTTCAGGTGTCCGGTAGCCGCATCTAACTGGTGGCGACCTTCTTGGACAAAAAGAGCGTTTCCGTCATCACCGAAAGTTCTCTTGGAAAGCACCACTCAAACGGGCCGCAAGAAAGAGAAGGCACACAGAGATCCTGCCCTCAAGAAAGGTTTAGTCATAAGCAATTACAATATGATAGAATTATGATACTCTCCTATTATGGGGGAAGTAAAAGGAGCTATAAAACCACAGAGGAGAAACACCTAGCCCAAATCTGCATCACCCTAGGGCTTCTCAGAGGAAGGTATCTTTAAGATAAGTTAGCCAGACAAAGAGCTAGGGAAAGAATGTGCTTGACTGGAAGCTTTGACCCCTTGGAAACAAAAGGCGATAGCATCAAGCATACCTACCGATCACAACCGGGAGGTCTAACCAGCTAAATGTCATCTCTGTCCAAGAAATACTGGAGAAAGTTCTGCTTTGTAGAAGCATCTATTCTACGCAACGGAGTCAGAGAGAAAGGGAGAGGGTGAAGAAGAGCCACGCTTTCAAAGAACTCAAAATATGTTGGGGACCTAGGGCTTACAGACCAAAAAAGAAAAAAAGCAGAGTTTGCACGGTCACCTAAATGAGCTTTGGAAGTCACCGATGGCATGGCATGCACTAGCGATCCTTCGCTCTAAGTTACGTCTGCTGTGGTGGCCTTTTTAACTGGCAGGCGAGAAAGTTGGAGGGAGGTATGGGTGAGGGAGGGGAGACAGGGAGGAAAAGTGGAAAGAAGAGACGCTTGGGAAGGGCCGAGCACGGACACACTGCTGAGCACACAACTTTCCGCTGCATCGACGGGCACGTGTGGGCAGGAGACAAAGGCTTGTTTACCAGCAGCTCGCTGTGCCCTGTTGATCGCCTTCAGCCATTGCCGGCCATGCTTCCCCCGTGGAGAAGACCGCGCTTCACAGGTTCTAGGAACAGCACAGAGGATGGGACAGGCGGACAAAGTGATGGAGAGGCAATGTCGCAGGTGAGCACCCAGCGTTCG
>NW_011888975.1:214548-219108 GCF_000151845.1 Pteropus vampyrus | reverse complement strand
TAGAAAGAGAAGAGCGTGCCGTGCAACAGAAAACCTCCGAGGAGGGAGGGGAAACTAGCCTCATGCGAGCGATCAGTTGGGAAATGGCTCTGGTGAGAAACAAGCCGACTACACCTTCCCGAAGGTGACCACGTGACGTTTTACTCCAGTGTTCGGCCAAAGCCAGGGTCGTGCCGTCAGGGGCGAAAAGGCTTAAAACTCAAAGAGAACATTGTCGCTGCCGGGGTTGGGCCTGGGGAAGTCCGCGCCACCCAACCCTGAAGGATGATCACTTACTTTCAGGACAGGGTCTAAGAGAGGGCTGTCACAGGGAAAGATTAAAAATGAGACCAAAGCGACCACGACCACAACAAAAAGAGAGAGAGAGAGAGAGAGAGAAAGAGAGACTTAGAAATGAACACCCACTTGCTTTCGGATAAGCACGTTGAGCCAAAGAGGCGTTGAGGTGCTAGGTCCTGCATGATAGCCAAGAACCCCCAGAGCAAAACGAACACGGTGGTTTTGCGTCTCTCCCAGGCATCTGAGGGCTGCAGCCTCCGCCTGGTGAGGAGCGGAGAGAGAGACAAGCTCTAAAATGCATAAAGATTTACTCAAAGGATGTAATTTGACTGTCTCTTTGGTGCTTGGTGCTGTTTTGTTTTGAATGGACTTCCATCGAGACGGTGTGGGGCACCGCGGGAAAGTTCCACCCTCCTTCCTCGTCCTCGCTCTGTGCGCCCCAGTCTTTGTCCCCTTACAGATGAGAAAACTGAAAACAGAGAAGAAAAATGGCCTGTCTGATGGCAGGCGGCAGAGTTCTGAGAAGGACCCAGGCCTTTAAACTGAAGTCTCAGAGTTTCTTCAAGCAGATCACACTGAGGAAACGAAACGGATTTTCTGGCTAATCGAATTCGCGCCGAAACCCGGCAGCTACAGAACCGGTACTTAAAAGTGATGCTTTCAGACTAACAACTATTCATGATACGTCCCCAGTTTAACATACGCCACTTACATATGTGTCATCGAAAACACCTGTCCCTTGGAGAAATGGCTGGACTATAATAATTACTGACTAAATAATATTTTTTGAGTACTGTCGTGGAGCGCCACCCAGATCCGAGCATTCAGAATTGAATTACACTCACCATTCCCCCAGCTTTGGGGAAGATCGGCTGAGTCATTCTCTGGAAACTGTCCTCAGCCTATGACAGCTGCCTTGTCCCAGGTCATGCCCCACTGCAGGGCCAACCCGCATCCAATGACCAGTGGATGAGCGATACAAGCCCACTTCGCTTGCCTTAAGGTGGAACAACTCCAAAGGGGCCATCTCAGCTTTGGAGTTACCCGAAGTGTCTCCTGGGCTTTATTTGGCCTTTGCTGTGACTGTTAAGGCATTTCAGCTCCTCCCTCTGACCAGTCCTACTTTCTTCATTCCCCAGCAGGGTTTGCCCGAGAGAACAGCCCTGCTCGCAAACTCGTGTAGGTGTTTTCTGGTGGGATCCTAAGACAAGCACAGTGAGACCAGAGCGGTCGGCTGCCTTTAAGGACCTGGCCTAGCAAAGGAGGGCAAAGAAGAAGAGGAAGGATCACAGCACGGGGTGGTGAGTATACGGTGGGGACAGGACGGCCTGGGGAGGAGCTGGGGCGGGGGCGGGTGTGTGAATTCTAGTTACGGAAAATCGTGCATCCCCTATTATTTTCAGTTGTGAAATGTAGCTCTTTTCACTCTGACCTCGTCACACTGATTTCGATGGCTAAGGAAGCCAGAGCGACCCATCCAGGAGAGCACCGCTGTGCAGGCATCACAGAGAAAACGCCAGGCTAGAGTCGAGGGTTGAGATTTACAGCATTTCAGAGAACGGACGGTTTTTTTCTGCCTGTTTCCTTAAAATGTTTTTCTACTGGTTTAGGATAGTCTAACTCCAGAATTTTGCCATGCTTTATCTGAAGATTCACAGCAAGTCATTCACAAGGGTTTTTCATATTGACCGATTTATGAGCCCGGGATGAGGCTTTTTCTGGGGTGATGCATAACAATGATTTTGCCGAAATAATTTTGTCATCATGAATGCAAAGTTTATCTTTCTCAGACTGTGATGACTAGATTAGTTAATTCCAGCCTGTCCCCAAAGTGTACGGGGAGTAAGGGCTGGGGGTTGGGGGGTACAGCGTCAGGACCGAAGAGGTCCTCAGCTACAAGGACTAAGTGATGCTTAAACCCATCCTCAAATGGCTTCAAATGGTTAAAATCACTTTTAGGCTGGTTTCTCCCCTTCTCTGGAAGGCATGTTTTACTGATCAGTTCTGTGAGCTTAAAAAATTTCTAGGTGCTATTGGTTGTTTGATGGCCACTCATTATAATCCCGCACCTCCTCCAAAATAGATGAAGATGATGATAGATTGACAGGTTAAATAAAAGCTGATGTTCAAAGCCCTGGGGAAGACCAAGCAGTCCCAGGGTCCACCCATGAAGGGTTTCTCCAGCCAGGAACTTCCTGTGAGACAGAGGAAGAGGTAAGAATGTCAGAGGCAGAAGTCCTCAGTCATTCAGCATCTGCCACTGGTGCTAAGGCTGCACTTTATCAGCCCTTAGAGAATCTCAAAGGCCCCAGGGGCACTTCGTTATCACAGAGGAATTTTTTCAGTGTAGGGATTCTCCCGAGTCTCTGTGGAGTTTCCTTCTCTGTAACTGCTGATGACCAACTGACTGTCTCCCTGTTCAAATGAACCGGATTTTGTGGATCATTCATTGTATGTGTGATGCTACTACCTGCATTAACTGAAATATAAGTAACTGGAATTCTTTTCAGCTGAGGGAGAAATCTGCTCCCTCGCTCCACAATAAACAAAATCGACACAATTCCAGTGTGCTATATAACAAATAAAAACAGTCCAAACCGCTAGGATTTCTGTGACCAGTCTCCACCATGTTTTTACTATGAATTGATCCTGTTTGGAGAATAGCAGCGCAAGGTATATTGGAGGAGTATAATTGACCTTGAATCCCAGGTCTACCACTTACCATCAATTTGACCTTGAGCAAGTTACTTAGGTGCCTGAGTCTCAGGTGCTTCAGCAGTGAGGCAGGGATTCGGATGCCTGTGTCACTGCAGTTCTTATGACAAGCAAATGAACTGTTTGCAAAACACGTGATTCGTGTGCTTAGCAAATGGCAGCCGTTCTTATCGTTTTACTTGCTCCAAAAATCCACAGACATCGAAGAAAAAAAAAGGTTCATTTAATTTCTTGATGCCTAAATCTTATCTTATTATGTATAAAACAGGACTGTTGGACTAGTCGAATTCTACAGTCTCTTTCAGCTCAGATTTTCTATGATTCAATTATAACTAGCATATGAGTGAAGCATGTAGAGAACTATTATTTACGTAGAACTTTAACAAATATAATTTGATAACAAATTAAGTGAATCAGAACACCACGCCTCCCAGCATTTCGACCAAGTATTATTTCTTAAAGTGTTTGAGATTTTAAACAAGAGAAGAAAAGAAAATTAAAGACCTTAAAATATAGAACTCTATTCCCTTTACACAAATGACATTATATCCCTTACCTAAAAAAAAAAAAAAATGGAGTAATGATGTAATTAATTCTTTGGGTCGTCAAGAGGATTTAACTTTAAATAAATGGAAATCATAAGCATAAGATCCCGGCATGTAATAAGAGCAAAATCAAGAGCAGCTATTAGCGTCAGCTCCGACAGCAAACGCACTGCCAAACGCCCCTGCGCATTGCGAGAATGGCTCCTGCGTTCACTGATTCGTTCATTGAACCGCTGCCAGGCACCAGTCTAGCTGCTGGGCACGGGGACACAATGGTGAAGACAAAGTCCCTGCTCTCCTGGAAGGCTCGGCTCCACCGTCACCTCCTTCCCGAGCCCTCCTCCGAGCACTCAGTCCGGGTCACCTCCCTCCATCTGGTATCACCATACTGTCACCCCTTGCCGTCACTGTGCTTTATTCGATTCGAAAACACTTATCACGATCCAAAACTACCTCGTTCACGTATTTCCTGCTCACCGCCCGCTCACTCACCCCAACCCCCGTAGAGCATACTATAAAGGCAGGAAACGCGTCTTCTCATTCACCGCTGTGCTTCCTGAACGGTGCTGGCTTAGGCTCACTCGGCGTTTGCTGATTCGGCCCAACTTGAATCATAGAATTTCAGAGAAGGAAGTCATTGGAACAATCCATTTGCTTTTCTTTGTCAGTTATGTCGATGCGTGGAATTTGCAGTCAGGGCGGGGGGCGGGGGGTGGAGAGGGGAGAGGAATGCTAAAAGACTTGAGATCATTGAATTCACAGACAGAAGTGAAATTTAAACATTGTCTTGAATAACCCAGAAGCCTGAGTTCTTAGGCTCTGAGATCACAGCCTCCCCAACTGTGTCCTGGTCTGTAAAGTGGAACGGGTGACATCCGCTCTGACAAACCCACGGGTAGGGCTGGCATGTGACAAAATGCTAATATGGCTAGCGTTAGGGCCCTAGTCTTGACTGCGTGCTTAAACGTGCATTTGTCCAGCTGAGTCTTACAAAAGTGACCCTTCGAAGCACAGAAGGGCC
>NW_011888975.1:211174-213553 GCF_000151845.1 Pteropus vampyrus | reverse complement strand
AGTCATTGGAACAATCCATTTGCTTTTCTTTGTCAGTTATGTCGATGCGTGGAATTTGCAGTCAGGGCGGGGGGCGGGGGGTGGAGAGGGGGGAGGAATGCTAAAAGACTTGAGATCATTGAATTCACAGAAGAGAAGTGAAATTTAAACATTGTCTTGAACAACCCAGAAGCCTGAGTTCTTAGGCTCTGAGATCACAGCCTCCCCAACCGTGTCCTGGTCTGTAAAGTGGAACGGGTGACATCTGCTCTGACAAACCCACGGGTAGGGCCGGCATGTGACAAAATGCTAATACGGCTAGCGTTAGGGCCCTAGTCTTGACTGCGTGCTTAAACGTGCATTTGTCCAGCTGAGTCTTACAAAAGTGACCCTTCGAAGCACAGAAGGGCCGGGGCTATTTCCATTCTGTTTTGCAGACAAGGATACTGATATGCAGAGAGTTCCGACTCTAGGAAGAGAAGAAGCCAGGAGAAAGAGAGAGGTGGCGGAGAGAGAAGTGTCAGGCGGTAGATTTGCATGAAACTGTTTTTATCACACTCACACTTCCATCATCTCCTGCGATTCCTCTCGGACACTGTCATCCCATTTTAGAGATGAGGAAACTGAAGTGCAGAGAGTTTAAGGTTACCCGCAGGTAGCTTGCAGGTACATAAAGACAACAAGCTGTGTTTAAAGTCCTCTGACTTCGAAGCCCACACTCTTTGTCTCTACCACGTGGCTTCCAAGACATGATCAAGGTCAAGAAATTTAGAAAAAGGGCAACGTGCTACGAAAAGAAGATTAAAATCATTCGATCATTTTTAACACAGGAGAATCATCGACTCTCTCCATCTTCCCAAATTTGAATGAACTTTGGCGGAGCAGTGTGGGGAATGTCTGCGGAGCAACATGAGGATTTGCTATGAAGTCACGTGATGCAGTGTTTTGCCACTTCTGAGGTTGTGAAGGGTACCTCGGGGGTATAATTTCAAGATGAGATTAAACCCTGACATCAAACTTCCCATCATTCCAGGAGAACTTGAATTCAAGTCTGTGAGACGACCAAGAGATAGATGGTGAAATTTCTAGCTGTGATCCTTGATCTTTATAAAATGGAACCACCTTGTTAAATTTAGAAAGGATCTTATTACACCATTGTTAAGATTCAGAAGTTAATAATGCAGAAAGTACCCAACAAACTCTCTTCATAAGCCCTTTCCCTAGAGACAATAATTGTTGATGATCTGAAACAGCCCCTTCTACACTGCATTTTTTTATACGTATGTTATCTTTTACATACATGCTATCGTTGTCTACATTTGTTCCACTCTGTATGATGAACAGTGTTCCAGGTCAATCAGCTAGATCAACCTTTTTCTTTTCAATAGCTACGTAGCGGATATACCATAATAATTATTTTTTGTTGTTGATTAAGAACTTAACGCAGTAATCTTTTCAGAAAAAAAGATATACGGCTCCCCCAACTTTTTTCATGCTCCTGTCCAGTTTCAACTCCCCACAGAGTTTTACTTGTTCCTACTACAGAGGTGTGAAAACAGTCATTTCTTTGTTTCCCAGAAGCTTTGGTCACTTGATCCACTAATTCTCTGTGTGTGAGAAATATCAATATAAGTATTCATTTCTAGAACAAAAAAAGTGTCCAGGTAAAGGTTATGGTTTCTTGTGGTTCATGCATGACTTGTGAAAAATAAAATGTTTCATTGCACGAGATTCAAAATCAATAGCCTATGGCCAGTGAAGTGACCACAGTCTCACATCATGGCAGTAGAGTTCTTATAAACCAAGTAAAGGAGTCTGGATTTTATCCGTAAGGCCACTGGAGGGACATGGATGCATTTCTTAACTGGAGGATACCATGATCAGATAAATGATACAGGAAGATCTCAGTGACTGAAGATGATGGTTTAAAATGGGGAAAAAACAATGACAAGGAGACCCGGTTGCTCATGAATGAAAAGTCCTTCTTACTGTATGAAGCAGACCTGAGTAATACTTCACCTTTACTTTTTTAAGATATTACTTTACTCAGGTATCGTGGGGGCAAATTGACTCTGGGCCTTCATATAATCACTGTTGACAAAAAGATAAACACAGACTCTTGGCTTTTCTTCTGAATCGTCCCTTGGCTTCCGTAAATGGCCAAAGAAACTGACGTTCACTTCCAAAGTGGCTTAATCCCACGACTGTTGGCTGGAGGCCTCAGTTTCTCCGCATAAACCTCTCTCTCTAGTTTATCGAGACATCTGAGAGGCAGGGAGGCCAGATGATAGTTTAGTTAGACTGTTAACCTCCATGTTATCAAGGTGTTATTGAGAGCATGAGATCTAATTCTTTCTCGTCAGTCCTCATAAATTATGAGAAAATCCCAAGTATTTCATT
>NW_011888975.1:204796-211124 GCF_000151845.1 Pteropus vampyrus | reverse complement strand
CTCTTCATAAGCCCTTTCCCTAGAGACAATAATTGTTGATGATCTGAAACAGCCCCTTCTACACTGCATTTTTTTATACGTATGTTATCTTTTACATACATGCTATCGTTGTCTACATTTGTTCCACTCTGTATGATGAACAGTGTTCCAGGTCAATCAGCTAGCTCAACCTTTTTCTTTTCAATAGCTACGTAGCGGATATACCATAATAATTATTTTTTGTTGTTGATTAAGAACTTAACGCAGTAATCTTTTCAGAAAAAAAGATATACGGCTCCCCCAACTTTTTTTCATGCTCCTGTCCAGTTTCAACTCCCCACAGAGTTTTACTTGTTCCTACTACAGAGGTGTGAAAACAGTCATTTCTTTGTTTCCCAGAAGCTTTGGTCACTTGATCCACTAATTCTCTGTGTGTGAGAAATATCAATATAAGTATTCATTTCTAGAACAAAAAAAGTGTCCAGGTAAAGGTTATGGTTTCTTGTGGTTCATGCATGACTTGTGAAAAATAAAATGTTTCATTGCACGAGATTCAAAATCAATAGCCTATGGCCAGTGAAGTGACCACAGTCTCACATCATGGCAGTAGAGTTCTTATAAACCAAGTAAAGGAGTCTGGATTTTATCCGTAAGGCCACTGGAGGGACATGGATGCATTTCTTAACTGGAGGATACCATGATCAGATAAATGATACAGGAAGATCTCAGTGACTGAAGATGATGGTTTAAAATGGGGAAAAAACAATGACAAGGAGACCCGGTTGCTCATGAATGAAAAGTCCTTCTTACTGTATGAAGCAGACCTGAGTAATACTTCACCTTTACTTTTTTAAGATATTACTTTACTCAGGTATCGTGGGGGCAAATTGACTCTGGGCCTTCATATAATCACTGTTGACAAAAAGATAAACACAGACTCTTGGCTTTTCTTCTGAATCGTCCCTTGGCTTCCGTAAATGGCCAAAGAAACTGACGTTCACTTCCAAAATGGCTTAATCCCACGACTGTTGGCTGGAGGCCTCAGTTTCTCCGCATAAACCTCTCTCTCTAGTTTATCGAGACATCTGAGAGGCAGGGAGGCCAGATGATAGTTTAGTTAGACTGTTAACCTCCATGTTATCAAGGTGTTATTGAGAGCATGAGATCTAATTCTTTCTCGTCAGTCCTCATAAATTATGAGAAAATCCCAAGTATTTCATTATTTCCATATATCCCAATTTTTAATTCCAACCAAGAAAATCTGGTACCTACATTAGCATTCAGGAAGTATGTTCTGTGCTCCCTGGGCAGGAGCAGACATAGTTACCTTGGAGAAGGTAAACCTTAAAATGAACCTTCAAGCACCCGGATCCCCTTTCTGTTCAGGCTTTTGTGAAAGGCAGGTTTCGCTCGTGTGTGTGGTTGCTTGATATTGGACTGAGAAATTACGCTACTTAACTGGTTTATTAAGTCAGCTGGACAGTGTAGGTAGGGAACAGGCAGAAATAAATTTTGCCTCTTATTATCACTGCCCCCCTTTAAGCCCTCGATCTAGCAGATCTCATAGCTTTTCCAGCCACCCTCAGAAAATAGAATATTACTATATTCCATCTACTGAAAGATGAACCCACTTTTCCATTTTAACTTCTCATCTCGGAATCTCAGGGTCGGCTTACGATCTTAATCGGAAGGGTTTTTGTTTTTCGTTCTTTTGTTTTGCCTTTCTTAGGGGTACGTAAAATAATGGAGCATCTTATAGTCAATAGCATCTTAGAAATTTAGTCATCTCTTCAGATATTAAAAAAAAAAAATCTAGCCAAGTATAGTAATCAAAACTTTATTTTCATCAAATGTAAAGCTTCTCCCTTCTCTGAGCTCTGGTCTACTTCAGGCTCGGGTGTCTACAGTGAAAAAAAAAAATGAAAGAAAAAAGAAAAGAAAACGGGGGTGGTTAGATTCATCTCTGACTCTCACACCTGCTTCTCCTCTCTTTGTCCTTCACTCCCTAGCTGGTGCTTTGGGATCTTTCAGGGCTTGGAATGAAACGAGGGGTGGGAAGTGGCGGGGAAGCGAGGGTAAATGTGAGTACTATTTCACGTACGTCGATATTCTTGTGTAGGTGGTCTCTCTGTGAGGGATGTTCTAAAAGTCAGTTCTTTCCTCCTTGGAGTGGTTTTGTGGCCTATTTTAGACACAACTTCCGCCCCTAGGGATCTCTCGCCTACAGTTCCTTTGACATACGCTATACCCCCTCCAGCCGGCCACTTACGACTTCCCCTTTAGCTGCTGGTTTCTGGCGGCCCACCCCACTATCGGGTTTAGTCCTCTCGTGTGGAGTCCCACTCGGAACAACCCAGTATGATTCCCTCCTGTGGGGCCTCATGGGTCCATGGGAAATTCGAGCATCCTCCGTCTTGCTAGAGGCTCGAAGTCGTGGTGGATTCCAGCGGAGCCATTTCCCCTCACTCCGCTGCAAGTAACGGAGCTCAGGCCCCCAGCTCTCACCTTCAGAACAAGTCACACAGAGAGCATTATGCGGGGGGTGGGGAGGGGGACATTTATTGGTAATAAATAGGTCTGAGCCCACAAGGTCGCTCAACCTCAGCGCTACTGGCATTTTGAGCCAGAGGACTCTTTGCTGCGCACTGTGCACTTTGCCGTCCTGTGCACCGTAAAATTTTTAGCAGTGTCCCTGGCACATTCTCACTAGATGTCAGCAATTCCCCTCTCCCAGTTACGACCACCAAAAATGTCCAGACATTGCTGAATGTCCCCAGTGGTGAGGTGTGCGGGTGGGGTCAAAATCTCCCCCAGCTGCAAATCGCTGGTCTGAGGTATAACATCGGGAGTGAGTCTAAGGCAATGACTCTCGTATTTATGCGATGAAGCTAAAGCAGTACTTAGAACAAAACATAGCTTTAAATTCATAGAAAAGAAGGACAGACGATCAGTAATCTAAGAGCCCATCTCAAAAAGCTAGAAAAACAAAGCATGTCAAACCCAAATCAAATATAAGAAATAAAAGAGTAAAGATAAAAGCGAAGATCAGCGAAACATAAATAAATAAGCATGTAATCGAGAAAAATCAACAAAGCCAAAACCTGTTCTTGGAAAAAAATTAATAAAATCCGTATACCAAGAGTCAAGAAAAAAGGAACAATTATTAGGGTCAAGCATGAAAAAAGGGACAGTACCACAAGTCCCACAAACACTACCAATGCTGTCTGGAGAGTACGATTGGGGGGCTCCCACCTGTGTTTCCCCCTCAATTCCATGAACCTTGCGCCACCCGATCCTCCTACAGGTGAGAAGGTGAAAACATGCAAAGGGTAGAATGCCCCACCTTTGACCTACAGCAAGTTAGAAGGAGCCAGGAATTAAAGCTCTCGCTTCATACCCCACCTTTGTTGAACGTTTACTACTATACATGCGGGGGTGCAGACGAGGTCCCCATCCGCGGTGTGACAGGTCTCCCAGGAGGCCTGCTATGCGGAAGCCACGGTTCCCACACTCAAACGCCTTACTGCGCCAGGCAGAGGGCTCAGATGTGTGAAGAAGCCAGGTGTGAGACATAGGAAGTGGAGCTTATTATGTTGAGCTGGAGAGGCTCTGCGTGTCTATGACATTCAGGTTCAAAACTGATGTGCGGCTCCACCTGGCCAAGAAAACAAGCCCCCCCATGGAGGCCAGCATCCCACCCGTCACCCACAGGGTAGCCGGCCACCCCAAAGGTAAACAGACAGACAAAATCATCTCAGAAGTCCATAGGTTTTGTGAGGAAAATCAAACAGGCTTACGAGATGGCAAATCACGGCTCTAGAGGGAAGAGTGAGCTAGCTCTTGGGAGAGGACCAGGCAGCCTTCCTCTCCACCGAAGATTCCAGTGAGGAACTCAGATCTCAGAGGAGACAGCCGCTCCCACCTGTGGTCATGACACGAAGCAGTGAAAAATTCCACTTTGATGACATGGGCTGTTAGTAAGCAGAAGGAGTCTCTTCTTTGGAAAATCTTATGAATCAAAGAGAGAGTTGAAAGGGTCAGGTTCTAGCAAGTCTGGGCAGCCTTGGGAGGTGGGGTGTGGGGGGAGGGTAGGAGGACAATTGTCTTAATAGAAAACGGCCCTTTCATTGTTCATAGTGCACTCCAGGAACCACATATTGTAGGCAGTTTGATCGTTTCACTGTTCCGAGCTTGTCCTTTGCTCCTTGTGAGCAACTCAGGCCTAGCGTGGGTTCTGTTTTGTTCTCACGGCTCACGCCTTCATGTCGAAGCGAGTCCACATCCGGTCCCGCAGCTTTTTCCGTGGTCCACGCCATATGGTTTTAATGTCTTGTACCTACTCATTGCGAGATGTTTCACAAGTCCGGTCACGTCTGATTGTCAGTCGCTTCTGAGAGATCTCTCTCTAGTTTATGGGTCTGGCAATAAATGAACCCCCAAATGGAGTTGGGGATGCCTAGCAATTACTGTGAAATATATGTAGTGATCTCTAACTCTGACTGACAGACCATGGAGCCTCCAAGGACAAAATTGAGAGTTTTGAGTGACTTCCATTGCAAAAATGTAAGTAACTATCAGGACTTTGCAAACAAATACTTTACATGAGCCGGATGCTCGAGCATAAGGACCTTTCGATTTGACAACTTGGCCCAAATGGGCCTGCAGCCATTTGCATGAAAAACACACCCCCAAGTCTTTGGAGAATGTTGGCTATAAACACTGAGCTCATACTCATTCCTTAGGCTCTGTAAAACCCCTCGAGAAGATTCCAGTCTTGTGGGAGTCAGGTGATGGACAGTTCTAACTCGATGTCACATCACGGCGGTCCCCCTAGGGAGTTCATGTATCCTGGAATTATTTCTCTGGTTTAAGAGAGTAACATTAGAATGGCTCTTGTGGCAGGACACCCTCACTGGGAGTTATCGTTGCAGGCAGAACACCAAGAAGACCTCGGGGCGCTCTTCCTCCCAAGCTGAACAGCACCTCAGGCAATATCAAGTTGTGTGCAAGATAATGCCTATTACCTCCCCATTTCCTCCGCCATGTTTGCCCACCCCAGAGTCCAGTGGGACCTGGGCAATGAGAATGGATTTGTATAAGTGTCCCGCAGCAGCTGATGTTACAGGCGCCACTTCCTCAACGAACCGTTCTTTGCGAATAACACTACTGAACGAAAATCAACAAAAATCTAGCAGCTCCCTTTAGCTGGGATGCGAGAAACATCTGTATTCTCATCCAATTTGTATAATAAGCATGCTAGATGGAGTAATTCAGCATAGTCATTCTTTCCTTGCGTGACATGTAGCAATATTTTCCACATATTTTCCAGCAGTATTTCCTGACAAAGAAGGAAACTTAATGCCTTCGAATTGCTTCAGACGTTTATATCTCTGCGGTGAGCATATGCTTTTCCCTCACAGTATGTAGCTTTTCGTCCTTTGACATCACAAGCTAGAAACTTCTAAATGACTTCTCAAAATATGTCAACAGGGTCTGCGAAACGTTGTAAATCGCTGACCTAAGGCTTGCGTGACTTTCAACATCACTGAGATGGTTGTTTCGTCCTTCTGTGTTCAAAGGTCTTGACAATCGGGCCGGCCTCGTTCCGTGGTCAGTTTATACTTCCGGGTACACTATACATCTGGGCAAAGCTCACTATTAATAATAAGTCCACTTTTCAAAAACTATTGATACTGCCTCAAGGTCATCACCAAGGTCTACAGAAGCAGGTTTTTTGCTCAGCCAGCACGTTGTTTGGGCACTTGGCACAGCAGAGGGGGTCCTGGCCAAAAATCCATGATGGCAGAAGAGTGGCCAGTGACTCCCAGACTTCCGTGCGCCTCCGAATCACCCAAAGAGCTTGTTCCAACACAGACTGCTGGGCCCTCAGTTTCAGGGAGTCTGAGGCGAGGCCTGGGAAGTCGCGTCTCTGACAAGTTTTCAGGTGGCCCCAATGCTGCCGGTTCCAGAGAAACCACTGGACTAAGATGACGGATGACCGAGTATTTGTCCTCCATCATCCGCCCAACTTTTCGCCCTGGAAATGCCAGCCCTCGTCTGGCCGCCCGACGACTGCTGACCTTGTAGAGACCCTCGAATCCCACAGCTCGTGAGTGCGTTTTTACGCTCCAGGATTTCCAAGTGATATCTCGCAAGGTAAAGAAGTTGGAAAACGCAAGTGTCTGTGATCTTTTCTAGGAGCTCCTCGGTTTGTAGGACAGTTCACGCAAGCATAGGGAACAGGGGACCATCAGTTCCACATTGACATCTTCTGACCGATTTACATGCGTGGCAATTAAGATTCGAAATGATATCACCAAACCAGTGAAAGTACTGAGCATGCGTTCGA
>NW_011888975.1:201447-203652 GCF_000151845.1 Pteropus vampyrus | reverse complement strand
CACCCTGCTCCCCTAAGACTCAAGCAGACGTCCCACAGTCCCAAACCTCCACACAAAGGGAGCAGAGTCCTGGCATGCAGCAGGTGCTCAGTAAATATTTGAGTGAATAGATGAATATACAGATAGCTTTGACTACTGAAGAGAGAAAAAAACACTCACTCTCATAAGCGGGCCATCAACAAATATTATTTACTCTGTTCCGTTCTTGTCTGCCCTGAGAAAAACAAGAAATATAAGCCCCATGTCTTGGCCACTTAATTAGTCACTCGCTTATTTCACCAAGATAATATTGATTCATGCAAGAATGATCAAATGGATGCTGAATCTAATGGGCGACTATTTGATGCAGAATGGGATATTTAAATAGTTTCAAAGTATCTCCCAGAAAATACTAATTATAAAGGGAAAAAGAAGACTTTTACAATAGGGAAGGCTGGCTGATGATCTTAATCAAGTGATCAAAATGAACGTCACCGTTCATAAAACAAATTGAAATTGTGCACCACCTATTGGAGGCAATGAGAAGATTATTGGTTCTGTAATATTCCTGACAAAAACAAAACGTAAAAATCATCATCTCTGAGGAAACATCAGACAAATACAAACTGAAGTACATTCCACAGGACACCTGTGCTGGGTAATTTTATAAAGTGTGAAGGTCCCGAAAGTCAAGGAAGGACTGAGAAACTCTCCTGCTTTGAAGACTAAGGCGGTGTGACAGCTATGTGCGACACACGATTCTAGATCCCGCGAGACGCGAATGGCGTATGTAGATTGTATGATAATAACGTAGCAATGTTATTTTCCTGATTGTGATGGTTGCATAGGAGGATGTCGCCGTAAAGGAATAACGTACTCAGATATTTCGGGGGTGGGTGACAGGGCATCACTTCTTTTTCCGTGGTTCGGGAAAAAAAAGTTATACTATTCTTGCGAGTTTCCTTTAAGTTTGAAATTATTTAAAAATAAGATGACAAAATTAAATTGACAATTTGCCAGTGTTTACAGGTAAAACCAAGGACTATAGAACATGAAACTGAACCATCATGTCATCCCTGAAGGACATTTGCTTCTGGTGATTTATGATATTTTTTAAATCAAGTATTTTTTTTTTCCGACATAAAAATATGGCTCCCACATGCAAAACTCATTTAAGCATGAGAAGTGAGGACTTTGCTTACCCCGGTGGGAGGATAAAGGGGAAGTGGCGACTCGCATAGAATGACGAGGAGCTTCCCTAATTCTCTTACTATCTGTTTCCTGATTTGGGGGGCTCGGTACCCGGGCGCAGATCCCTTCTGTATTCCCTCAAGCTGTACACTTAAGATGTGTGCTCTTCCCTGTATTCATGCTATACTTCAATAAAATTTCCATTTCGATGAAAAAAAAAAAAATTAGTCCCTAATCTTCAAAGGTCCACAATCCACCATTAGCACTCATGATGACAGTTTTGTCAGACCAACACATCTAACACTCACAAATCGACAGCGAATCATAAAACTAACCCACGGCACAGCTCTAAATTCGTGGTTCCACAGGAATTCAAGGTAGGAGGTCACTGGGGGCCCAGAATGGTCGAAAAATACGGTCATTCACCAGCAGTCCGTGGCAGCTCACGCAAAAGTGGTAGGTGCATATCGAGATCCAACTTGACCACCAGATTGTTACCATTTTCCTCTAATGACGTGAGAAAATGGTCAAAGCCATTTATGGTAAAGGGCCTGGGTCAATATGAAGCTTTAACAGTTACGAGCACGTCTAAGTGAGCCCGCCGGTGCTGGTGTCTGCACGATGCTGCCGGCGTATTCTAGAGAATGTGGGTGGGAAGAAGGGACCCATGTCCAGTGCGACGGACAGAAATTTTCACCTAGAGATTTCAAGTCCCACAATCAGAAAAACACTGCACCTGTACACCCTGCTCCCTAGGTTGGGCTCTGTACCCCACACAATGGTTTTGCCCCTTAATGCTTCTCAGACTTGAACCTGGTGGCCTTCTTAACATGTGGATTCGGATCGGGGTTGGGCTTCCATTCTGGCTGAGCCAACCGGCCGGGCATTAAAGACCAGCCTTCACTTCATCCATTCGCTCCCCCGGCATGGGGAAGGGTTGAGCTGGCAAATCTTAAAAGGGACTGGTAAGTTCACTGAGCTTCTTTACAGCAAGGCAAACACTCGAATCATAAAACACGAAGCCTGAGAGAAGGG
>NW_011888975.1:197600-201397 GCF_000151845.1 Pteropus vampyrus | reverse complement strand
CAAATATCACCTTTTTAGTGAGGCTTATCCCAATTGCTCCCCTTCCAACGGTAACACCCCCCTCCAGGACCCCAATCCCTACCCACTTCACTCTGCTCTATTTTTTTCCATCACGTTTATGACATTCTCACATACTTTATGTAGTTTTCTTATGTTTATGATTTACCGACTTCCCCCATTAAATGTATGTTTCCTGAGGACAGGGTGTTGGTTGCGCCCTCGGGAGTTCCCTGGGTGAAATTCGAAACCGCCCCCCATACTCCATACACAGAGGGCGGGGAGAGACCGAAGAAAGAGGCGGATCGCCCCGGACTGGCAGGTGGCGGGGTGACAAGCAAGGGCACTGACACCCGAGGCTCGTCTCGGGGTCCGGATGACCGGATCTCTGCGCCCACCGCCAGAATCTTAAGAGTTTATGCAGAGCCCTTCACGGGGTTCAGTCACGTGCCCAACCTAGGTGGCCTCGACCACGCCTGACTCTCTCAGGGGCACGTCCCTGAGACGGCTCTAGCTACAGGAACAATGGCAGAAGGTACATTCCAAGGACAGGGGAGGGAAGGAGGACCTTGGATTGCTCAGGTCCAGCTCCAGGGCCAGCCGGCAGTCATAGTCTCTCAGTGACCTCCTCCAACACAGGGATCTTTGTTACGTTCACTGATGTAGCCCAAGTACCTAGAACAGGAGAAAGCAGCTTTTCCGTAAAGTTTCAGATAGCAAATATCTTCATACGGCCTCTGCCGGAACCCCACCTCCAAAATTCGAAAGCAGCCAGAGATAATACACAAACGAATGGTGTGGCTACGATAGGATTTATAGACGTTGAAACTGTAATATACTCTTCACAAATGACAGCATATTCTTCTTCTTTTTATTTATTTATTTTTAACCACTTGAAAATGTAAAAAGCATTCTTAGTTCACGAGCCATGCAAAACAGGCAGTGGGCTGGGTTTGGTCCACGGGCACGGTTTGCCAACCGTCGACATGGAACATTAGTAAAGGGTCAACTGGCAGCTTTTAAGTGTTATGCTGTTTTAAGTATATTAAGCATTCCTTATGTGCGCATGTTTACATTATTACCGCGTCTGCCAAGTTTGATTTTGTTGTCGTTTAAAAAGCAGTTGACAGAACTAGGAACTAAACCAGTTATGATGACACGTGCATTTTTGACAGGGACTCGTATCGAGAAAAGATGGAGTTAACTAATCTCAACGGCACAGAGAAGGCTGCATGGAACAAGGGTGCGTATTGTTGGAGCTGGAGGATAATTCCAGCAGCTTTCGAATCGGGGGTTCGTCCAGGGCTTTTTTCCTATGGACGCACCCTGCTCCCCTAAGACTCAAGCAGACGTCCCACAGTCCCAAACCTCCACACAAAGGGAGCAGAGTCCTGGCATGCAGCAGGTGCTCAGTAAATATTTGAGTGAATAGATGAATATACAGATAGCTTTGACTACTGAAGAGAGAAAAAAACACTCACTCTCATAAGCGGGCCATCAACAAATATTATTTACTCTGTTCCGTTCTTGTCTGCCCTGAGAAAAACAAGAAATATAAGCCCCATGTCTTGGCCACTTAATTAGTCACTCGCTTATTTCACCAAGATAATATTGATTCATGCAAGAATGATCAAATGGATGCTGAATCTAATGGGCGACTATTTGATGCAGAATGGGATATTTAAATAGTTTCAAAGTATCTCCCAGAAAATACTAATTATAAAGGGAAAAAGAAGACTTTTACAATAGGGAAGGCTGGCTGATGATCTTAATCAAGTGATCAAAATGAACGTCACCGTTCATAAAACAAATTGAAATTGTGCACCACCTATTGGAGGCAATGAGAAGATTATTGGTTCTGTAATATTCCTGACAAAAACAAAACGTAAAAATCATCATCTCTGAGGAAACATCAGACAAATACAAACTGAAGTACATTCCACAGGACACCTGTGCTGGGTAATTTTATAAAGTGTGAAGGTCCCGAAAGTCAAGGAAGGACTGAGAAACTCTCCTGCTTTGAAGACTAAGGCGGTGTGACAGCTATGTGCGACACACGATTCTAGATCCCGCGAGACGCGAATGGCGTATGTAGATTGTATGATAATAACGTAGCAATGTTATTTTCCTGATTGTGATGGTTGCATAGGAGGATGTCGCCGTAAAGGAATAACGTACTCAGATATTTCGGGGGTGGGTGACAGGGCATCACTTCTTTTTCCGTGGTTCGGGAAAAAAAAGTTATACTATTCTTGCGAGTTTCCTTTAAGTTTGAAATTATTTAAAAATAAGATGACAAAATTAAATTGACAATTTGCCAGTGTTTACAGGTAAAACCGAGGACTACAGAACATGAAACTGAACCATCATGTCATCCCTGAAGGACATTTGCTTCTGGTGATTTATGATATTTTTTAAATCAAGTATTTTTTTTTTTCCGACATAAAAATATGGCTCCCACATGCAAAACTCATTTAAGCATGAGAAGTGAGGACTTTGCTTACCCCGGTGGGAGGATAAAGGGGAAGTGGCGACTCGCATAGAATGACGAGGAGCTTCCCTAATTCTCTTACTATCTGTTTCCTGATTTGGGGGGCTCGGTACCCGGGCGCAGATCCCTTCTGTATTCCCTCAAGCTGTACACTTAAGATGTGTGCTCTTCCCTGTATTCATGCTATACTTCAATAAAATTTCCATTTCGATGAAAAAAAAAAAATTAGTCCCTAATCTTCAAAGGTCCACAATCCACCATTAGCACTCATGATGACAGTTTTGTCAGACCGACACATCTAACACTCACAAATCGACAGCGAATCATAAAACTAACCCATGGCACAGCTCTAAATTCGTGGTTCCACAGGAATTCAAGGTAGGAGGTCACTGGGGGCCCAGAATGGTCGAAAAATACGGTCATTCACCAGCAGTCCGTGGCAGCTCACGCAAAAGTGGTAGGTGCATATCGAGATCCAACTTGACCACCAGATTGTTACCATTTTCCTCTAATGACGTGAGAAAATGGTCAAAGCCATTTATGGTAAAGGGCCTGGGTCAATATGAAGCTTTAACAGTTACGAGCACGTCTAAGTGAGCCCGCCGGTGCTGGTGTCTGCACGATGCTGCCGGCGTATTCTAGAGAATGTGGGTGGGAAGAAGGGACCCATGTCCAGTGCGACGGACGGAAATTTTCACCTAGAGATTTCAAGTCCCACAATCAGAAAAACACTGCACCTGTACACCCTGCTCCCTAGTTTGGGCTCTGTACCCCACACAATGGTTTTGCCCCTTAATGCTTCTCAGACTTGAACCTGGTGGCCTTCTTAACATGTGGATTCGGATCGGGGTTGGGCTTCCATTCTGGCTGAGCCAACCGGCCGGGCATTAAAGACCAGCCTTCACTTCATCCATTCGCTCCCCCGGCATGGGGAAGGGTTGAGCTGGCAAATCTTAAAAGGGACTGGTAAGTTCACTGAGCTTCTTTACAGCAAGGCAAACACTCGAATCATAAAACACGAAGCCTGAGAGAAGGGGTGCATAGCTGGCGTCTCCTCCCACTGCCGTGCAAGACCATTGCTCCCAGCTTTTCCCTTCTCGGCTGTAGAATTCCTCAATTTCACGTTCAGGAAGTTATGTGATTTGGGGCAAATTCTTTAACTTCTCTGTACTCATTCCCTCCACTATAAAACCAGAATGGTGAGATGGACTTTGTTCTGTCTGTATTAAGTAACATTTAGTCCGGGTGGGTAGTTTTATATAACTAAGCAATGTTAATGTGTAATTAGGGCATAAAAGGGAGCCATGAA
>NW_011888975.1:189927-196782 GCF_000151845.1 Pteropus vampyrus | reverse complement strand
GAATGCCCATCGCTTCCCACCTACTGCCTGCGAGAAGCCCCTGGTGCTCCTTGGAGCTGAGCCTTGGCCTAGGACTTGCCTGTAGCTGGGTGAATCCAGCCTTAAATCCCAGCTTCCTGGGACTGACCACAGCAGGACGGAGCCCAGTGTCCTGGAGTAAAACCCAAGGGGTAACGGTCCCACTGGAGAGACACCCAGTCTGGACTAGTCCATGAGGTGCGGTTTTTTTCCTTCACGAAGGTCTCTACTGCTTCTTTCTTTGACAGGAAGGGCGTGGGGAAGTCCCTGTAACTTCCCCTAGCTGACACTTGTCCGCTCTAGCCCTGACTTGTACGGGCTTCCCAAAGTCTCTACCACTGCAGACCAGAGCAGATCTCACCATTTGGCCGGGGTCAGAGGAAGAGAGGAAAACCTCCACCCACCTGAGAAAGACTCGGTGCACCTTACGCCCGAGGCAGAGGGATGTGTCCCCCAGCACCATCCCTCCAGCCTTTCTTTGCCAGACTGCTGGGCGGAGGGGAGGAGGGTTCACTCCAGGAGATATGGGTTTTAGCTGCAGTGCAGCTAAGAAAATGATCATGTCCCCATCTGGGTTTCCGAATCTGGAATATGAGGAAGTGTTTTTCAATAATTTCCAAAAGCCTCTCCTCCTATGCAAACGTCGCAAGAGCGTCATGCGGCAAAAGGAGCGCTCGGTCGATATTTTACCAAGGAGCAGTTGACAGCGTGATTTTCAGAGCCCGAGCCCTCCGCATCCTCTCGTTTTGGCCACCGCCGCAGCGGACGCCTCCTGGGACGCTCAGAATGGCCGTGTCCTGACAGCGCCCACCTCAAGGCCAGCCCTGCCTCTGTCTCCATTTCTAGCTCAGCCGTAGCTACCTCCTCACAAGCTCAGATTCAACACAAAGGAGCCATTTCCGCCTCCCTCAGAAGTCACTAACTAGTTCATAATCTCAGAGAGAGCAGAGATTTCCTCCACAGAACAAGTTAAAAGGTGTTAACCATAGAAGAGATTAACTCATTGAATTTAGTTTCCTAAAAAGACCTCATTAAGGGAGTGAAAATGCAAACCATGGCTAAGTGACTATGTTTGCAACACACGTACCAAGCAAATAGCTATATCTGGGCTCATAGCCAGAATATATAAAGAATTGCTGGAAATCGACTTAAAAAGAAGACCAACGAGCCGATGAGTTTTTTTTAGAAAGGGGCAAGAGCTTGACAAAAAATGGGAGATCCGAATGGCCAATAAGCATAGAAAGTGTTCAGCCCCATCGGACACGATGGAAATACAAATTAGAGCGATGGCACGATACCCAGTCAGAGCGGCTACAGTCTCCAAGGCCGACAGCTATAAGTACAGGCAAAGATGCACAGCAACTGTTAAGTCTCATTTTGGGCTGGCAGATGTGTCCATCGGTTCAGCCTACCAATGCTATGCGTTTTTTCTCTATGACTGAGGAATTCCAGTCCCAGTATACGCCCACGGAAATGAGTGCTTAAATCCACCAAGATACATACAATAAAGTACATAACGACATTGCTTAATAACCCAACTCGGAGACAACCCAAGGGTCCATGAGTGGTAAAAGGGATAAACTGTGGTCTAATGGAATACCACACAACCAACACGGCGCAAAACAATACGAATGATTTTCACAGACACGTTGAGCAAAAAGGCCAGACACCAAAGATTATTTACCGTGTATTTCCATTGAAGTAGAGTTCAAAGTTAGGTAGAACTTCTATCGGGGGTGATAGAAGACAGAATAGTGATGATCGCGGGGTGGAGGATGGACAGAGGGTCACCACAAGGAGACTTCGGGCGGCTGGCACTGTCCCGTAGTTCCGTCTCGGTGGCGTTTCCACAGGTGTATAAATACGTAAAATTCACTGAGCCGTGTACTTCCCGTTTGTGCATTGTACACGTAAGTTATAGTTGATTTTTTTTTTTGAAGAGCCAGGCTGCCTTAGGTCACACGCCCTCCTCTGGATCAATAGCCGTGGCCAGGAAAGACTGACCAGACCGAGCGTGGACAGAGAGGACAGGCCCTCAAGAGGGAAGCAGGAGGCGTTTCTGCAGGATGTGGCACTGGATGTTCTAAGGGACACAGACAACGAATTTCCAAGAGTCGGGATGGAGGCGGCCCCCGCTGCGGGCGGGTGGACCGAGCACCTGTCTGCCTGGGGAGAGAGGCACGGACAGGCACGCGCGGAGCGCCCTGGGCCTGGCTTCCTAATTCCTGGGGGCGGGCCCCGTGAGTGACACCGCTCTCCCTATTCGGGGGCTCTGTAAGATCCCCCTGTGTCTGTGTGGAAGTCTTCATTCTTCTTGGCCGTCCGGCATTTTGAACCTCCTTTTAGTGTGTGGGGAAGTTCCCCCCCTTATGAGTCTTGGAGGGAGGCAAAGGCACCGCCCGCTGTCCTTGCCGAAAAGGCCGAATGCTCCCTCTCTCTGCCCAGCTTGCAGCTAGAACGCAGGCGGGCGGCGTTCACCGTGCCCAGGACGTCGGACCACGAGGCTTGTTCGTTCCAGAGCGTGGCCCAGCCGTGGTGACACAGCCCAGGCTCCAGTTGTCAGAGGAGCCGGTGGCAGCAGCAGGTACACAGCAGTGTGGCCCTGTGGTGGTCACACGCCGGCCTACACTGTGACGGTGGGTCCTCTGCCCGTGAGGCCGCATGCCTGGGTTCCCAGCCTTCCCGACCACCCTGTGCCTCATTCAGCATCTCTTCAGCCATTCCTTTTTGGCCTAAATCGACCATAGTTTACGCTGCTTGAAACCAGGAACCCTCACTGACAACAGCATACGTCCAGAAAATTCCCCCTTCACTCAACACTAGTTTGAGAAGGTTCTGTGACTTGCAACACAGAGAAACACAGCCTGAGCCCAAAGGAGTGACTCAACTGTACGGCTTTCTCATGCCGTCACTCAGTCACAAGGAGGCTCTTTGGTAATAGACAGACCCTTTACTATCCCACAGATCATATGACAGGAAGGAAGGAGAATAAGCTAGGTAATGGGCTGGTCACCCACGAGACGGTATGATGTTAGTCGGCTGGGGACGACGGGTGGCCTAAACAAAGGGAGTGTATTTTCTCGCAGTTCTGAAGGCAACTCCAGAAGTCCAAGATCAAGGTGCTGTGAAACCTGGTTTCTGGCGACGTCTGTCTTCTCCGGCTGCAGCCAGCCACCTTCCCGCTGGGTCTCCCTGGCCTGCCCTCTGGGCATGCAAGAGAACGAGGTCTCCGGTGTCTGTCCCTTGTCCTGTGAGGACATCACGGGTCCTATCATTCAGAGCTCCCTCCTTACGGCCTCGTTCAACCTTGGTTACCTCCTTCAAGGCCCCATCTCCAAATAGAGTCGCACTGGGGGTTAGGACGCAGTTCATTTCAAAACAGATACTGTCCCCACGTTGCAGAAAAGGAACGCCAGGTTAAAACCCGGGTCCAAGGTCTAAATAAAACCTTTGTACTTTCCAGTCCTGCTTGTGGCAAAAAGTATCAAATCCTAGAAAGGCAAGCATGCGAAGCACCAGACGAAAAGTCGCAGAGCAGTAAGAAATGAACAAACGTGGGACAAAGCCAGCGTGACTGTGCAAAGCTCGGCCCTGAAGCCGGTGGCTGGAACAGCCCAGAGACTCCCACTGGTGCCTCTCTGAGCTCCAGCTGTGTCCGTGGCGGGCACACTGCCCACCTCCGACTCTCGACTCCATTGCCCACCAGGCCTCCCTCGGCCGGCCGAGTCCTGCTTTAGCGATGGGTCCTGCTAAGCCAGCCAGCTGAGAACCTCCCACCCTTGATGACCCCGTCAGCTCCTCATCCTCCACCCTTCACACTTGACCGAGCCCCGCTGGGGAATTTTCCACGCGCTCCCTTGCCCCGCCCTCCCGATCCCCACTACTGAATGGAGAGTCTTCCGTGCCGATTTCTAGCAAGCGTCAGAATGATTTTCCTTGAACGGTTTGTTGGGGGCAAGGCCCACAGCTGACATCTCTCTCTACGTGTCTGCACGACACTTCGCGTGTGGTTCGCCTGGCACTTCGTACCAAGGAGAGCGAGTGGGCGGATGGTTGAGTGACAGCGAAGAACCCCAAGGACTAGCTCCACGGAAAAGCCAGCAGCTTTTCTCGGGGACGATGGAGAGTGACAGATGGGATCGACCTTGGAACAGAAGGATGGAGAAGGGCTGAGGGAAGGAAACGGAGAGAGCCCTGCACGCATATCAAAATCAATTGGAACCGCCTTACACTGTCGCTTCGGGCCACTCTAGAAGCAAAGGGCTCCGATCTTGATGGTCCCAAGGTCCCGGAGGCAGCATGTGGCAGAGGGACAAGCACTGGATGATCGTTCCGGCCTTAGCTTTGCCACGTCTAGTTGTGTGAGGGTGAACCTTCTGGTTCTCGCTGTCTCCATGCGTCAGAGGGGAGTGACAAGCCTCCCTCGCAGCAGGCAGCCTGGCGAGAACTACGTGAAAGGACTTTTTCCCCCGTTTTTAGTAATGCTTGATATTTATTGAAAAGAATACAACGGCTGCTTGGCAGTGGAATTAAGGAGCTTGGCCGGGCGCCTGTTTTTCCTCGTTTTATTTCCGGTATGATTTATCTCAACGCGCACGGCCACAGAACCGCTGAAATTAGGAGAGAAAGGTGACAGCCGCGTGAAACTGGTGGCGAGGAGGAGAAACACGTCACGACTTGGCCGCAAGGCACAGCCTCGGAGCGGTCAGACGCGAGCAGGCAGGGGAGGGGACTAACCGGGCCGAAAGATTGGCCCTTTGCGGGGTGGGCTAGCTGACGGGATCCACCTCCAGGTCGCGCAGCCACCTCAGGCGTCTTCTGGGTGGGTCCCTATCTATCTCCACGCAGCGAGTGGGTGGCGGGGAAGTGCCAGTGTAGTCCCCAGGGCAGAGGTAAGCCTGGCCGTAGGCAGGTGGGAGCAGCGATTTGAGGTCTGACCGGTTGATCGCAGGGGCCTGGCCTGCACGTGGGGCTCGGGAGACGGTCGCATTTGCAGAGCATGGGCTCCGGGCTCGGCTGAGCGGGGCGGCAGCGCGTTCCAGACGGAGCTAACTGAAGCCCCTTTCCAGGAACAGAGGCTGCAGGGAGCGGGCAGAGAAGGGAGCGGGAAGGGGAGAGGGAAGACGCCAGAGGCACCAGGGCCCTCTGGGCCCAGCGACCGTCACCTCCACCGTCATCCCAGCCACAGCGCTCCGTCAGTTTACCAAGGGCACGGCAGACGCTGTTTCTGACACACACGCGGCCCTGGTAGAAAGCGTGTGTTCTCGGCACCCGCTGTGTCAAACGTGTTTCGGTCATGGCAACGCCGAGACGGTGTTATTATCCCTATGCTACGGATGGGGCAAAGTGTCTTCCCGGGGCGGCATCCCCCAAACTGTGTTCCGTGGCATGGTAGCGGTAGGGCCAAGACAGGAGTGTCACGTGATTAAAAAACCACTTCCGTAGCCAGACGTGTCCGGGAGACACAGCCGCAGAGACGCTCGCGAGCGCCGACGGGAGTCAGGAGCGGGCTTCGAGGCCAGGCTCTGCCCACTGTGGGCGGTGTGGTTGGAGCAGGTAATAACCTGAGCTGTGGAATCCGTAAAACGGGACCAGTGGAACGCCTGCTCCATCGGGTCGTTGCGAGGGTTCGTGTCCTGGGCAACAAAGCCCTTGGCACGAGCCAGGTGCGAAGAAAGGCCTCGGAAAGGGGAGCTCTCGAGGGCAACGTGGCAGGTTAGATGTTGCAGCATCTTAAACCTGGTCCCGCCGTTCTTTTTAGGAAGAGATCGATTTCCTTTAGAAAAAAAGTCTGGGAGGGCCCGTTGGAGGAGCGGGCAGGGGTGAGACTCTGGCGTCGTAAGACAGCGACAGCCAAGACCAAGACCCAGAACGTCAAGGTGGAGAGACCGGAGTCCCGGAGGGCCAGGCGCCCAGGAAGAGGCCCACTGGCTTCTCACCCAGGCTGGTGATACCGCGTGATGTCTGGACATGGGACAAGGTTTCCCTCGAGTGTTCACCTCCCTCTTTTTGGCACTATTCTACCCCGTCAAACACACACACACACACACACACACACACTCACACTCACACGCACACACGCACACACACACACAAACACACACACAACTCTTTCAGAAAGAAAGCCACAATCTCAGCGGAGTAGACATTCAACGAATCAAGTTTTCCTTCTTCCACTTCACTCCCTGAACTTCTTCGAGAAGAAGCTATTTCTGTAAAGTTTAACTTATTTGCAGTGAAATGTGTGACCTCTGTAACTATTTTTTTCAAGCACTTTCTTAAGAAAACGTCGAAGACTCCGCTCAGTCATTACGAGCGCAGAGAGGCTTCCTGGAGCACCGCCACCTAAGGTGGCCCCCTCCCGAGCTCCCAGGAAAGACCCTTCGCGTCTGTGCCACAGAATGCACCACAGTGGGCCCAAATCATCCAAGTGTGTGTGTGTGTCCCTTGCCTCAACCAGGCATCAGGCTCCAGACACGAAGGGGCCTTGCCTTTGCCATCCAGGTATTCCCAGCTGGCAGGCAGGACTCTGGCACCAATGGATCGGTGACTAATTCCGGACATCCTCCCAGAAGAAGGGCCCTGGGCGAGGGGGGGGTGGGGTCTGAGTCACAGGACAGGCGCTCGGCAACTTCACCTTCCAAGGCTCAGAGCCGCATTCTCGTTACATCCCGGAAATCCCCTGGTCGGGGGCTTTTGGGGTGACATCCAGTATGTAAATACACGGGGTCGGTCCCGGTGAGCGGTAGCAGCAGCGCCATGTGTGAAAGTTCCACCGGCAGCAGAAGACTTTCATTAGTCATTTCAACGCACACAGCTGTAAGGAATCTGGTGAAG
>NW_011888975.1:187018-189877 GCF_000151845.1 Pteropus vampyrus | reverse complement strand
GAGTAGACATTCAACGAATCAAGTTTTCCTTCTTCCACTTCACTCCCTGAACTTCTTCGAGAAGAAGCTATTTCTGTAAAGTTTAACTTATTTGCAGTGAAATGTGTGACCTCTGTAACTATTTTTTTCAAGCACTTTCTTAAGAAAACGTCGAAGACTCCGCTCAGTCATTACGAGCGCAGAGAGGCTTCCTGGAGCACCGCCACCTAAGGTGGCCCCCTCCCGAGCTCCCAGGAAAGACCCTTCGCGTCTGTGCCACAGAATGCACCACAGTGGGCCCAAATCATCCAAGTGTGTGTGTGTGTCCCTTGCCTCAACCAGGCATCAGGCTCCAGACACGAAGGGGCCTTGCCTTTGCCATCCAGGTATTCCCAGCTGGCAGGCAGGACTCTGGCACCAATGGATCGGTGACTAATTCCGGACATCCTCCCAGAAGAAGGGCCCTGGGCGAGGGGGGGGTGGGGTCTGAGTCACAGGACAGGCGCTCGGCAACTTCACCTTCCAAGGCTCAGAGCCGCATTCTCGTTACATCCCGGAAATCCCCTGGTCGGGGGCTTTTGGGGTGACATCCAGTATGTAAATACACGGGGTCGGTCCCGGTGAGCGGTAGCAGCAGCGCCATGTGTGAAAGTTCCACCGGCAGCAGAAGACTTTCATTAGTCATTTCAACGCACACAGCTGTAAGGAATCTGGTGAAGTTTGATCTGGCCAGGGGGGAGTGCATTTTCCGCTCGTAGGCGTCTTGAAAGTTTTCACACATTAAAAAAAAAAGAAAAAAAAGAGTCCAAAATGGGAAGCCAGAATTTGAAGGCGGGGATGCTGGGGCGGCAAATATAATGGAGCGAGGCCTGGGCGTGCATCAAACAAGGAGCCGGGTTCCCGCTCCGGCTGCTCCCAGATGGACACGTGGTGGCCTTGAGCAAGGCGGCCCCCGCGCTCAGCACTCTCACGTGCAAAGAGAGATCGCAATGCCTCTCGGAGAGGCAGGGAAGAGTTAGTGGGTGTGGAACCTGGGCCGACTGCCAGGCAGGATGCAAAGGGCAGGCATTATTTGGGGATACGGAGGCGGAAGACAGAGGGTTTACAGAAAGGACTGGAAGAGGAAGTCGGGGGAAGAGGCCCCGACGGACCCGGTTCCCAGACCTCCCCGCGACGCCTGCAAAAGAGCCACCGGGGGAAAGAAGCGGGAACGAAAGGAGACACCACTTCTCGCCGTGGGCCGGTCGGGCTCAGAGGCCAGGACTGACTAACTCCACTCGCGTCTCTGCTACAATGGACTTAGGGATGTTTAAAGATTTTCTAGAACAACAGATGTGCTACGAATCCCGGAGCTGACTGTCCTGGTCACTTCGCCCTGGATTCACGCCTCTCCCGGTCTTGGCCTCAGTCCGTTCACGAGTAGGGTGAGAAGCCAGCGTCCAAATGCGATCCATTTGCCTGTTCTTGGCAGCATCTCTGGGCTTCCTTTCCCTGGTTTTCCCCTCGCAGTACATGCGCGCCTTTGAAGCATGTTTATTGCATGAGCTACACGCAACGGGACGCACGTTTTTTCCTTTTTTCCTCGTCCTTTCGACAGGGCTGCCTGCGTTCACATGTTCCTCTCCCTTTGGAAGAATGCCGAGCAATGCCGTGGACCGCTCTAGCCACTCTTAGCTCTGAAACGGAGAGGTCCATTGTCTTGGCCTTTTAAAGGCCGGTCCAGCGTAATAAACAGCTCTCCACTCGGTGCAAAGCTTCCCTCTGCGACTTTTCGCTTCAGGCTTAGAAACCCCCAGGGCCGAGGGGAAGGGCGTGGACTTCACTGTTCTCCCCACTCCGCCTCCCTCAGCCAGATGCTGGTTCTCAACCTCGAGCCTTGGAGAAGGGGAGACTGGGGGAAAGGACACAGCTGCTTGCTGCTCTTATTGCCGTGACGGGGCCTTAGCATCCTCAGGTCTTAGCAAACTTCAAACGCTGGCTTTCCTCTGGGTCCGCACTGGGGCACGTTGTAGTAAGCAGATATGGCCGCCAGGAGGCAGGAAAGGCCTTTTGCCTTGCCAGAGGAGCCTCCCGTCAGGTTTAACATGGCCACACAATTTCCTTAAGATAAAGCTAAATATGCTTTCCCTCCATTTAAAAACAACACAAAGAAATAAATACCTATTACCACAAGCAGATTAACTTGACTACCATAAACTAAATATCGTTTTAAAATGATACTAATAAAGATTCTTTGCTTAACCAAACTTTAGGCTCCTGAACCTTCTCCTTGGCCCATCTGTGCCCTTCCTTATAAATCTAGTTTTAGCAAGGACTCTGCTAAGTCAGTTTACTCAGAGCCCCCCGCACACACCCTCAACATCTAATCTTCCTTGATATCTGCTCAGGTTCCTCATCTCCCAGTATCCCCAGGTGATGCTGGGTCACCTGGCTCGTCTTCAGCAAGGATCCTGTTCAGTCAGCTTAACCAGAACCTACCTTACTCCTGATATTTCCTCTCGGTAATTTTCCATCCATTGACCCTCCTCCCCCGCCCCACCCACCCTACTCCTTGGCTATAAATTCCCACATGCCCACGCTGTATTCGGAGTTGAGCCCAATCTCTCTCCCCCACTGTAAAATCTCGTTGCAGTGGTCCCTCTACCCATCACAACGATCCTGAATAAAGTGTCTTACCGTTTCTAACGAGTGTCACTGAATAATTTTTTTCCTTTAACAGTACCCTGAGGAAAGAAAATTTTCCAAGTAATTAAATAATTATACAAGTCACTGGAAGAATTAATGTTGTTAAAACGTCTGTACTGCTCAGAGACATCTACAGAGTCAGTGTGATCCCGATCACACTTTCAAAGGCAATTTTCAGAGAAATAGAAAAAATTA
>NW_011888975.1:183602-186838 GCF_000151845.1 Pteropus vampyrus | reverse complement strand
AGAAGGGGAGACTGGGGGAAAGGACACAGCTGCTTGCTGCTCTTATTGCCGTGACGGGGCCTTAGCATCCTCAGGTCTTAGCAAACTTCAAACGCTGGCTTTCCTCTGGGTCCGCACTGGGGCACGTTGTAGTAAGCAGATATGGCCGCCAGGAGGCAGGAAAGGCCTTTTGCCTTGCCAGAGGAGCCTCCCGTCAGGTTTAACATGGCCACACAATTTCCTTAAGATAAAGCTAAATATGCTTTCCCTCCATTTAAAAACAACACAAAGAAATAAATACCTATTACCACAAGCAGATTAACTTGACTACCATAAACTAAATATCGTTTTAAAATGATACTAATAAAGATTCTTTGCTTAACCAAACTTTAGGCTCCTGAACCTTCTCCTTGGCCCATCTGTGCCCTTCCTTATAAATCTAGTTTTAGCAAGGACTCTGCTAAGTCAGTTTACTCAGAGCCCCCCGCACACACCCTCAACATCTAATCTTCCTTGATATCTGCTCAGGTTCCTCATCTCCCAGTATCCCCAGGTGATGCTGGGTCACCTGGCTCGTCTTCAGCAAGGATCCTGTTCAGTCAGCTTAACCAGAACCTACCTTACTCCTGATATTTCCTCTCGGTAATTTTCCATCCATTGACCCTCCTCCCCCGCCCCACCCACCCTACTCCTTGGCTATAAATTCCCACATGCCCACGCTGTATTCGGAGTTGAGCCCAATCTCTCTCCCCCACTGTAAAATCTCGTTGCAGTGGTCCCTCTACCCATCACAACGATCCTGAATAAAGTGTCTTACCGTTTCTAACGAGTGTCACTGAATAATTTTTTTCCTTTAACAGTACCCTGAGGAAAGAAAATTTTCCAAGTAATTAAATAATTATACAAGTCACTGGAAGACTTAATGTTGTTAAAACGTCTGTACTGCTCAGAGACATCTACAGAGTCAGTGTGATCCCGATCACACTTTCAAAGGCAATTTTCAGAGAAATAGAAAAAATTACCCAAAAATGTGTATGGAACCACAAAAGACCTTGAGTAGCTAAAGCAATCTCGAGAAAGAAGAACAAAGCTGAAGGTATCGCGCATCCTGATTTTGAACTATATCACAAAGCTAAGGCAACCAAAACAGCGTGGTTTCGGCATAAAAATATATGTGGATCATCAGAACAGAATGGAGAGTCCAGAAATAAACCCATTCGTACGTGGCCAATTAATTTTCGACAAAGGAGTCAAAGTACACAAGGGAGAAAGGACAGTCTTTTCAATAAATGGCATTGAAAAAACTGGACAGCCATATGCAAAAACAAAATGAAACCGGACCCCTATCTGACACCATACACAAGAATCAATTCGAAATGGATGGAAAAACTTGAAGGCAAAACCTGAAACCATAAAACTCTTAGAAGAAAACATGGCAAAAGTTCCTTGACATTGGTCTTGGTGTGGCTTTTTTGGATTGACACCAAAGCGAAGTCAACAAAAGCAAAAACAAACAAGTGGGACTATATCAAACTAAAAAGCTTCAGCCTGGCAAAGGAAACAATCAACAAAATGAAAAAGGCAACATATCGAACAGGAGAAAATATCTGCAAATCATGTATCCGATAATGGGTTAATATCCAAAATATATGAAGAACTCAATAGCAAAAAAAAAATTCAATTAGAAAAAAATAGAGAAACCAAATGGACAGTTTTTCAGAGAAGACATACAAATGGCCAACAGGTACATGGAAAGGTTCTTGACATAACTAATATCACTAATATCAGGGAAATGTAAATAAAACCACGAAGAGAAATCACCTCGCACCTGTTAGAACGGCCGTCGTAAAAAAGGCAAGATATAACAAGTGCTGGCAAGGATGTGGAGAAAAGGCGACTCTTTTGCACCCCTGGGAAGGAATGAAAACTGGTACAGCCACTACGGAGAACAGCATGCAGTTCTCTCGGAAAAAAATAAGAATGGAATCACCACGTGACCTCACTTCTGCATGTTCATCCAAAGGAAATGAAAACAGGATGTCGACGAGATATCTCCGGCTCCCGCTGTTCATGATAGCATTATTCACAACACGAAACAGCCACAATATGAAAACAACCTGTGTCCATCAATGGATGAATGGTATAATATATACACAACAGACTATCCTTCAGCCCTGAGAAAGAAGACCTTGCCATTTGCAACTACGTGGATGGACCTTGAGGGCATCGCGCTAAGAGAAATAAGCCAGAGACAGACAGACAAATACTGTACGGTATCACCTGTACGTGGAACTATTTTTTATAAGTCTAACTCATAGAAACAGTAGAAAAATCATCGTAAAGCGGCAGTGGGTGGGGAAGGTGGAGAAAGGGAGAGAGGGAGAAGCTGGCAAAAGTATACGAACATTCAGCTACCAGATGAATAGGATCTCACGATCTAACATAGAACATAGAGACTCCAGTTGATGACTCCGTGTCATATAGTCGAAATTTCCTGAGAGTAGAACTTAAACCTTCTCACAAAAAGGAAAAGAGAGATAAATATGTGAAGCGATAGATGTTCATTAAGCACTAAATATTAATATTTTAAACATTAACTTTTAATGTTTATCTGAAATGCAGGTTGAACTAGGCATCTTGTATTTTTGCTTGGTAGAATGAGCAATCCAACCCCTGATTTGATGGATAAGAAAGATGAGCCTCCAGGAAGGTGCGTAACTTGATGAATCTAACACCTGGTGAATAGTGTCGCTGAGCCCTGAACCCCATTTCCCCCACATGATGTGGCCCCCTCCTTGCCCGTCCAGGAAGTTCTCTTCACTTGCCAGCTGCTTCCACCTTCTAGTATAATAACTCTCGTCACTATTCCCAACTAACTAGAAGAAATCTTCCCTACCCAGCCAAGAAGGATTCACCGAAAGATGAATTTCCATGACTGATTTTCCCAAATCTATCTTCCTTGCGAATTTATCTCTTTTGGAAAAAACAATGAAAACCTCCTTCATTTTTTTTTTTTTTTTCTTACTGGTATGAATGTCTCTTTAAATCTTTTAAGGCTACCTGTAGTAACTGAAATTTAAATACAACAGCCCATCCCAACCTGTTCTTCTGGCTTAAATAACCTGAAACATAATATAGTAGTTAAAAAAAAAAAAAACTGTAATATCATTATGGTATAAGGATATCACGTTTAGTACTTTTTTTTGTTATTGTTTTTCCTGGTCATATCTTTCAATATTTGAATAATAGATTTACCC
>NW_011888975.1:170600-183552 GCF_000151845.1 Pteropus vampyrus | reverse complement strand
CACTGCAGGATTTATCTTGCTATGGTGGGACTGGAACAGGACAGTACACCTCCCCAAGGTCAAAGTTAATCTCTAGCAAAAAAAAAAAAAAAAAAAGACAACAAAGGAACAATTAAAGTAGTTTATACATGTGAAGTGCTCAAGACGGTGCCAGGCAACTAGCGTTCAGTAGATGTGAGCTAGTGTTATTGTTGTTAGTACCTGGGGATTATATTGATGGCAAGATCAGGAAGTAGTTTTGTAACTCACAAGCCATAAACAATGCAGAAAAAGAGAGAATGAACGGCGGGGCCTGGCAGAGAAAAAGATGGATCTGAGAGAGAATGGAGAAAGTCCACTCAGTTATTCAACAATCGTTTTTTCTAAAGAAGTGCTATGTGCCAGAATTTAAGGGTGGGGAGCCTCGTGAGGGAGGCGGGTCTGTACAATGCAGTATGATAAGCGTGGAATGAGGGTGCCACCCAGTGCACCATGGGAGCACAGACAAGGGGAACCCAGGCCAGCTGGGCAGGTCAAAAAGCCGTCAGGAAAATGTCCTTGCATGACACCTCCGTGCCTTGTAGCGGGCAGTAAGAGCTGGCCAGGCTAGAGCTGGGACAGTGGCATAGTCCAGGAAGAGGAGGCCGCACCAAGCAAAGGCACAGCTTTAAAACAGCCAAGTGCGTGCAGAGAAGGTGGGAACCATTTCGTTCCCCTCTCCCCTGGAAACCCAGCTAACTAAAGTCACGCCCCCTTATCCATGGGGGACACCTTCCAAGCCCCCAGTGGATGCCTGAAACCGCGGATGGTACCGAACCCTATATATACTGTGTTTTCTCCTAACTGTACAGACCTATGATAAAGTTTAACTTATCAAATAGACACAGTAAGAGATTAACAACAGTTATAAGTAGAACAATTACAACAATATACTGTAAGTTACGTGAATGTGGTCTCTTTCTCTCGAAGTGTCTTATAGTGCTGTACTCACCCTCCTTCTTGTGGAGACGCCAAACCTGTTCCTGAGTCTCCTGCCCATCCCTCACTTGCAGTACCCGGCCCGGCATCATTCGCGTCTGGGGTCCCTTGCTGAAGTCCTCACGTAGGCTCAACGCTGTCTGGCACAACACGTCGCTGTCAGTCAAACACGGTTTCTGTCCGTGTCTTCCACCCACATATGTAATGCCTCTTCCATCTGAACTAAGCCCTTATCATGGACCGCGGCTGTGACTTTTGTAGTTTGCGGGGCAGCAACGAAACTAGCACGAATTTCTTTTTCCTTCTTCCCAGTTTCAGGGATAGAAGACTCGTTCTTGCCGTAGACCTTAGCAACCTCAGTATCTGATATTTTGTCTTTCCTTATTGAGAACTTCCACCTTTTTGCTTAAAAGAAGCGCCCTACGGCTTTCCCTTGGCGTATCTGAATTGCCAGCATCACCGCTCTTGCACTTTGGGACCATTACGACGGGTGACCCGACCACGAGCACCATGGTCCGGCGACAGTCGACGTGATCATGGAGACGGCTACTAAGCGGCTAACGGGCAGGGAGCAGCTACAGCATGACCGAGGGGACCACTCGCGGCCGGGACAGGGCCAAGGGGATGTCGCGAGATTTCATCACCCAACTCAGAGCAGCATGCAACTTAAAATGTATGAATCGCTTCTTTCTGGAATTTTCCATTTCGTATTTCCAGATCACAGTTTATCCCGGGTAAGTTAAACTGTAGAAAGTGAGGCCGGGAATAATCCTGTAGTTACCAGGATGACAGACTCCCAACTGGGGTCTCCTGCCCGAAGGACACTCAAATGGAAGACTTCTCTCACCCTCGGCCAGCCCGAGCGAGAGGATGGACACCACAAAATGAAGGACTCGGTGACACGGAGAAAGGAGGCTGATCAGCTTCATGCAGTGACCACCAAAGATGTTACTCGTTGTGTCTTAATTAACAGCATCACTATGACTCACGACACGAAGGTCCTGGCCAGCACACAGGCCTTTCCCATCGACCCTCATAATACCCGTGACACAGATTTTACTATTCCCATCCTACACGTGAGGAAACCGATTCCCAGAGAAGTGACGTCATTTTTCTCAAGCTCCCACGGCCCGCAGTAGGAAGAGTGGGAACCGAACTCCAGTGTTACATGTCATTTGAGTTCCCTTTTCTTTCCTCCTTTCCAATTAAAACACAGCCTTCGAGGTCCTGTTCGAATCCCACCTTCGCTACAGAGCTTTCCCTGACCTTCCCCCACGGCACGCAGCATGGGATCTTTCCTGACGATCGACGACGATAATCAATAATTTGACGATCGTTTGGCAATTGTCAACCCACGCGGGTGCCTCGTGACCGTGGGTAAAGAGCGACATATTCCCCCATCTCCCCAAACGATCTGCTCACATTCGTCATGCTTAGATAGGTGAGCCCAAGCCAAACAGAAAAGCCGTGCCCGGAATTCGCTCACCATTCGTTAGGTGCTAAATAAATGGAAACCGTTCGGTTTAAAGTGAGTGCTCTCGCTGGTGAGGAGCCAGTCCCGGGGAGGAGCCCTGTCCTTCGTTAGGCTCCCTTAGCTCTCTGTGGCTCTTGGGAAGGTGGCCCAAGGAGGAACTGATCCTCAAAAAGCTGACCCAGCACTGGGCACAGGTTGAGCCATGACCTCTGTCACCTGTGACCAAAAAAGACCACGTGGCTCATTCACCTTTGAACCCCCAGTGCCTAGCACTGTGCCTGGCACGTGGTGGGCCCCCTGCCAGTGTTTGCGAAGGGAGAGAGGGAGGGAGGGAGAAGGTAGATTTGATGGGTTTAGTGAGTAAGTGAGCGTGAATAAAATATCCCATGAGATTTAGCGGTGCCTTCCAGTCCTCGTCAAGGGCCTCCGACGCAGGACCGTCAAGCATCATCGCCACAGCAGATGAAGGGGCCCTGAATTAGCAAGAACTTTCGGAGAGGTGCTGGGCCAAAGCTGTCAGCTGCTGCTTCGTCAAATAAATCCTACGCTTAAAGAGCCACGCCTCAGGGAGCACGCTCAGAAGCTCTGCTTTATTTTCGACCTTCGTCACAGCCCTCAGGACAGAGGGAGGAGGGCCTGGCCCGCGGCTGTGGAGTCAGACCCGTGCCCACTCCACCCCTCTCGCTCCAACTAGAGACCTACTGAACAGCTAATGGCCATTCAAAGGAACACGGGGTCAAAGAACACAAAGGTCACCAGGGGACCCAACACGCAGGCAGCACCAGAGAGCCCGGGCAGGTCGAAACCCCCGGCCAGGTTTCTGTTTCCTGCACGCATGCATTTTGTTTCCTCATGTGGGAGTGGACCCCACAGCTGCTTTCTCAGAGCACCCCCTTTTTTTAAAAAAAAAAAACATTTGTATGTTTAATGTAAATAACGTTTATAAAGCCTCCTGCTCTCTGTGTCCACAGTAGATGCTAAGAAACTGCTACCATAGCCGAGAAAACAAACATCTCACGGCCTCCGGGTTAGGGGCGAGGGCGGCGGGAACGCGGAGGAAACACTTTCCGCAACGATCGGGGAACGTGTGGTGGAAGGCCGCGAGACAGAGGTTCCCCCGCTTTGTTCACGGAGCTTGTCGCAAGAATGGACGCGGCGTTCACATTCCCTGACAGGTTGTTTTTTTTAAAAGCGTACACTTGTGAAACAGGATTCCTAGGGAATGGGAGCACATCATGATGAAGAGACGCGGGAGGTTGTTTCCCGCAAAAACGAGTTGCGTAAACTGTGTGTACGAATGATTGTACCATGTGACCAGTGCGACCCCGACATTTACATCGTCTGTGTCACATAGGTCGGCTGTAGCTCAGAAGCTGTGTACTTAATCCCAGAAAAACCTCAAGACAAGCCACTCCTCCCACCGCCCCCAAGGACCTCACACACACCTACCTTTCTCAGGATCCCGAAGCTCTGCCGGAGTCAGGATAAATGTGGAGACGCTTGGGCCTATGCTGGAGTCCTTCGTAAAACGCAGACGCCCTTTATGTTGTGACTAAGCAGCCTGTAAAGAGATGTTTCAACTTGGGATCTTCACCTTCCATCTTAGTTCTCAAAATGTTGTTCAGCCGGTAATTGCGAGATCCTTATTTTTCAGTTTTCCCCATTGCCATCCTCCAAAGAGCTAAAGAGCGGGTTATTTATATCGTTACATTAACATTTCTTATTTACAGACAAAGTGAATGAATTACTGTAGTCATCTGCAATTTTCTTTGGAGAATACGTTTACATTCCAAATATCTTCCGGTACGATCGTTTTCTGAAGGAGATACCTCGGTTTCCTTAGATAATAACCTTCAAATTGGGTGTGAATTCAGGAAGGCCGGCGCCCTCCAGGTCTGGACTTGCCAATCTCCAGTGAGATGCTGGACGGCTGGGGCCGCTTCTCAGCGTGTAGCCTCGGGATCCTCAGCCGGGCACCACAGGAGCCTTGTCCCCGAGCCCAGGGCGTTGGGCCCTGCTGGGGCCTCCTGCCAGCAGTGGGAAGAGCCGCCTCCTTGTGCCTTGTTGGGCCCTCAGCTACAGCACATCGATTCATCTGCCTTTAGTGAACCCACTTCAGCTGAGCTTTCTCCCCCTGGGGAAGGTCAGCTGCTAAAAAGATCCTTTGTGCCAACACTACCACTTTCTGAATAAAGCATTTCCCAGTTGACAAAACACTTTTCACATGGATCACCTCGCATGCTGTCCTCCACCGACAGTACAGTACACGGTCTCAGGAGGCAGAGAATAAAAAAAGCGTTAGGGGCCATAATCCGATCTGATGTTTGATGAAGTTTGTGGGTGAGATTCCCGCCAAGCGTTTATTTGCAGGTGACTTGAGGACGTAACCTAACCTGTGAGCCACCTCCGATCCACGTGGGAGAATGGGCTACATGAGTCAGGGAGGGACTCCTAAATGTCGGCCTCTTTCTCTCCCTGGGGGCAAGGACGTGCCACACCAAGAGCTGGGAAAGCTGGGAATCTTTCTGCTTCCGGGAGACACCAAACTAAGACATAAAATGAAAAACAAAATTCAGGGGCGGCATGAGTATTTGGAATAGACATTCTCATCCGCTGCTCTGTGGAGTGTAAATCGGTTCAACTTGGTTGGTGAGCACTCTGGAAATACTTCTCAGATAGCCTTAAAATATGCATCACCTTCAACTTTGTAATTCTCATGCTGAGGATGTTTCCTGAGGACTAGCTAGGGATGTGTACAAGGTTTTCTTTTTTAAAAAACTACTTTCCCAATGAGGAAAAGGACAATGAGTGACATCCTTTATAGGTAAAAATTTGCCTCATATATGTAAAGGAGGACACGACAAAATAATTGACTGCAAATTTTCTTTTCGCCAGCAAATAACGTTTAAATTTGTTTTCTTCAGAGGTAGATTAACCTTTGTTGAATGCAGCTGTCAGTGGGAAATTCTTAGATTTACAGTACACTGCATGAATCTGCACAGGCTTCCTTAACAGGATACCACAGACTGGGTGTCCTGACCGGCTGAAATTTACTGTCCCAGAGTCCTGGAGGCTGGAAACTCGAGATGGAGTTGCCCGCAGGCCGGGTTTCTGGCGAGGCCTCTCTTCCTGGCTTGCAGACAGCTGCTTCCTCACTGTGTTCTCACCGGTGCAGAGGCGGGTCTCTGGTATCTCTTCCTCTTCTCATAAGGACACGAGTTCTGCCGGATTAGGGCCCCACCCTTATGACCTTCTTTAACCTTAGTTACCTCCTGAAAGCGCCCCCCCCCCACCCGTCTCCAAATATAATCCATTACCCTGGGGATTAGGGCTTCAACATGTGAATTTGGGGGACACACAATTCAATCCATAACACTCTGGTTCTAACTGCAATTTTCCAATAAAGATCCAGCTCAGTGAAATGTCTCAGAGACCAGTCAGGTGTCTGCGAGAGGGCTGGTCTCTGGGTCTGCACTGGGTTTTTTCACTGGGGAGCCCCCTCACCCCGATCACCTCTACAACACACTCCTAGAAAGTGATATCCCTTCTTTCACATTTATTACGCACCAAGTGCTGCCATGGAGAGCCTCTCTTTCCGTCACCTGGTCAGGCATTAGCTGTCAGGTATTGCTTATCAAGCCTCATAGCTTCCCACCTCGCCCCCTGCTGATCTCTCTTTGCTGCCCTCATCAAATGCAGATTCTAACCGGAGGTTTCCACTCTGAGCCTTAGCACCAGCCCTGCGTTCATGAGACGTCTTTGGTCGCAAGAGAAGCTGGAGGAGATCAAGGAGAACCAAGAAATAAGCTCACCCAGTGACAGCTCCCCTTCCTCCTGCAAGCCCTCCCGATGGCCAGCAGAGGGCGGGAGCCTAGGCTGCCCCTGTTCCCCCTCGTGAGTCTCTGTGACCCGGATCACAGGCTGCAGGAGGCTGGGGAGAGGTTCTCTCCCCGTTATCCGTCTTCTCATTTTCAAATCTGCCTCCACGCAGAAAGATTCCCAGCTTTTCCAGGGACAACTGGAGCTTAATCTTGCAGAATAATTCTGCAAATGGTGTGAAATGCCTCAGAATTATCCAACCTGATGGGGCAGGGTAATTGCATACCAACCTCAAGAGTCATTAAGTGAAGGCTGTTTGAAGAAAGGAGACAGGAAAATGGTACTTTTCTGTATTTTTTTTTATAAAAAAAAAAAGTTCTTTAAAAAAAGTTCTCGGGCACGAAGTTGCAAATACTGGCAATTAAGAGTCCACTGGAGCATGCTCAAATATTCACGGGTGGGTCCCAGGCACCAGAGGCTCAGGCCAGCTTCCCTGGCAGGCAGTACCCTGAACATACTGTCACTCATGGTGGCCAGGGCGTTGATGCCATCCTTGACTCCGTGGAGAGAGGACAACCAGAAGCCGGCATTTTTCTCTCCCAGACTCTACCCTGTGTGTCCCTTCCCTCTGCTGACGGTACCCTCTTTCTTTTCACTGTAATGAAACTATAATCATATCCGTGGTGCTTTCCTGAGTTTTGTAGTCATTCTAGTGAATTATCACCCCTGAGTGTGGTCACAGAGACGCTCTCTAGACTTTTTCTCTTCTATGGATTTTAACTTTGTGTGCGTTTTTTTAGTAAAGAGTTGTTTGCCTATTACTTCAGTTTGTTGTAATTTTAAATAATTGGGTAAATCGATTCTAGCAATCTTTCCCTTTATAGTTTTTGTTTACTTAAAAAGGCCTTTCTCACCACAAAATCATGTAGGTATTCATCTTTATTTTCTAGTTTTTCACACTGTCATTTCCCCCATTTAACTAATTCCATTTGGAATTTGTTTTGTTATATGCTATTAGGTAAAAATCTATTGTTACTTCTTCCCAAAGTTTCTCAATTGTCCCAATGCCATCTTTTGAACAATCATATTTTTCTACACTTTCACACACGCTAAATTCCCACATATACCAGGGTTTATACGTGTGGTCACTCCATTCTATTCGAATTCTATGGCTGTCTTTTTCCATACCACCCTCATCTTTAGTTTCTGTTCATTCTAATACTACATATTAATATCCCATTGCATACGTGTTTCCTACTAGTTGTTCCTATTTAAAATCTTCTTGGTTTTCCTATGTATTATGTCATAAAAAAAATTTTCTGCACCCCAAGAAAATGCTTTACTCAGAACATAAAGAAAAATTAAAATCACTTGGTCACTTCCCATCAACCTCCCCAAATAAAATCCTACTAGAGTTTTTAATTAGGATTGCATTCAACTTAAAAATTAATTTGGGGGAAGTTATTATATTTTCAAAACTGAATCTTTCAAAACTTTCTTTTCAAAACTGAATGCAAAAATATGGTACGCCCTACAGTAAAATTAAATACAGAAAATTCTTAAAGTTAGTGTTTTTCAGAGTTCCAGCACGTTTCTTGTCGACCTCAAGGAAATAAGAATATTTATTGCTCGTAATGTTTTATTCCCAGAAAATTTTCACTTATGCTAGTGTCATATAAAACCGAAAATGTCCCCTTGCCAATCTGAGCAGGTAAAAACATATCTATGGATGTAATACGTACTGCGTTGACTTTTCATAAGTTTGAATGATTCCACGTGTATTTATTGGCCAGTGATAGTTTTTTTCTTTGTAAACGTTATCTTTTGCCTATTTTTTATATTAAGTACAATATTTTGACTGACCAGGCAGAAGTCTTTTTCCCAGGATGTCATTTGCCTCTTAATTTTGTTTATTACATGTTGCGATAGACGGAATTTAAAATGTTCTCTACAAATCTATTTTGTAAAACTTTCCATACAAATCTAAAAAAAAAAAAAAACAGATTTGTAAAATCTAAACAAATCTAATCTGTATGGTTTCTTCATTTACACTTAGGAAGTCTTCCTATTCAAAGTTCATCCAGTATTTGCGTATATTTTCGTGTAGTCATTTGCATGTTCTATTTGTTTTCTATCTCATGTTTACATTTTAATTCCCTAATCCACGCTGGATTTATATCAGCTTAGGGTATGAACAAAGCAAAGATTGAGTCATGTTTTGAGTTTTAAGGATTGGTTTGTTTGAGCCTGTGTATTGAACCCCGGCCATCTTCATTTTGGAAGTTATTCTGTGTCGAGGTTATTTGGTTTACTTAGTCATTTTTAGGCACAGGCTTTCTTGGCACACACCCTTTGGCAGAGTAATAAAATGTTCTCATTATGAAAAGAATTTAGGCCATTACAGCTGAAGCCTACTTCCCAGCGTCTGTGACAAGGTACATTTCAGATGAAAGAATGTTGATGATGGTTCAACTGCCAGCTGCTGTCCCCTGGGGCTTTGGGGAGTCTTCTGAAGGCTGCAAAAAGTTAAACAGCTTATTTCACCAGCACCGCCTGTAAAACCGTGTTGGAAGCACCGATCCCCAAGGGTACGCAGACTTAATCTACAGTCGCAAGCTTGGTGTCTTACAAGAAGGCTGCTCAACCAAACCAAAAACACAGCCTCCTGAAAAATCAAATGCGTTTGGCAGATCCGGTCTACACAGCAAAGCCAGGGAGCAGGAAAAACCCCTCCCCACATCAAGCATGGTACGGTATAAAGAACGTCAAACAGAAGGTCTGAAAACCCAATTGGCATCCTTTCTCCATCACCAACGGTCTGACCTCGGGCAAATCGTTTCATGAGTTCCAGTTTCCTCTTATAAAATGGGTGGCCTCACACGATGGCTGCCAGAACTGCAGAGATTACTCTTAATTGTGTACAAAAGTGTTAACACCATAAGTCTGACTGACTTCACCATCACTACACTTATTTGTGCACCGTCCGGGCTTGAAACGTCCCTTATCACATCCGAGGAGCCAGTATCTCATTTCTGCGCTGCCAAGGTCACTCAGTCTAAGGCTCAGGACTGAGATTTTGTTGTGAGTTTACGTTTCAGTACAAAATTCTTGACTAGGACCCAGGAGCCGGTCTGGGCTCTCCCTTCTAGAAGACTCTGCCCTAGTCGTGATCAAGGCAAACACAGTGGGAAGTCGCTGAGGAGGGGTGGGGCATGGTCAGATCTGTGTGCTTTAAAACGGTTACTCTGGGTGCTGTCTGGACCACAGATGGGAGCACTCCGAAGGGAAGCAGGGTCACCCATACGGTGGTGAGCTGCAGCTGCTGCCGGTTCTGGCTCCAGAAAGTTGACTGTGCACATATGTTCCCAAGGCCACACTTAGCGGCATTGGGTGGGTACTTGCCACAATTTATAGTCATATATTTATATGTCTACCTGTTTGTGTTCTGTCTCCCTCACTGGACTGTAAGCTTTTTTAATTCGACTCTGATTGCTCAGTATATAACACAACTTGCTGAACAAATAAGCAAGCAAGAGAAGGAGTCTGTCCATAGCCTACAACATCTGGGCAACAGAGACCAATGTTACGCAATGCAGACCTCAAAAGGCCTACAATAAACATCTGAGTTTAGGGAAAGAGTCCAGACTCTGCAGATAGCTCTTAATCAGAGCGGGAAGTGACAGGTAAGGGCACATCCAGGCTGGGGGCCAATCACATTACCTGGGCTCTCTCACTTCTCCAAGTCTAGATCCAGCTAAAGAACTCGGACGCTCTCACAGTGAAGGTGACCGCCCAATGAACACCTAAAGGATCAGTGGAGTACATTTCTATAGGAGTTCCCAGCTGGAAAAAAAAAAAAAAAAAAGATTCGCATTTTTCATGAATGCGTACATTCGTCTGGTGAAGTAGGCAGAGCAGAGATCACTTCTCTGTGCAGAGGTAAGGAAGCTGAAAGGTCACCGTCTCGCCCAAGCCTGTCGAGCTGACAGGTGTAAAACCGGATTAAAGTCCAGGTCGTCTGCCTCCAGGAGCTCTCTGCACCATTTTCATATAGCATGGATTTTGGCACACCTACTATGTGACAAATAAATGGAGGTGCAAGGGAAATATAAAATATAATCCTTGACCTAAGAGAGTTAAACACTTGCGCCTGGAGAACGATTTGAGACGGCTCCCACCGGCAGTACCTGCTGAGTGGCCAGGGCTGCTGGAACTCGGAGAAATGGCAGATCGTGTGGGCTGACAGCCAGGAGAAGCCCTTACGGAAGGTGAATCCGAGTTCTGCAGACCAGTCCTGAGACCCCGTCAACACGGAGGAGGAGATCGAGTTCACCGTGGCCCCTCTGAACACATCTTGACTTTCACTGCTGAAGGCATTTCAGAACAAAGAGCCTTTTTTTCCCTAATCAACATGCCGCCCATGCAAATATCCGACACTGTCGCAGCCAGTTATTCCGTGATCCGTCCGGCACCCTCCCGCTTCTTTCTTCTGCTCTGTCACTTTTTTTACTTACGACATCCAATTCCTATTGACTCAACAGCACACCACACTTTCCTTCTCCAGAACCCCCGTTAGGGGTTCTGTTAACCCCAAAATGAGAGTCTGCCATTGCGAATCACAGCTGCCTTCCTTTTGACTACCTGCCCTTTGTGCTAAAGGGGACACCAGCGGCCTCCTCTGACTCAGTGTCCTTAGAGCGTGGATGCTGCCCCTGGGGGCCACTCTTGCAGCCCTGAGTGGCAGCCAGTGGTCACCATCCCACCGTCCCTCACAGAAGTCTCTGCAGTCCCTTCCTTCCTGTCACTCCAGAAATGATTCTAAGGACTTCAAGTTTCTCCCCAACCCTGACACGGGACAATGTCACTAAGCGGTGGGGACCTTCCTGAATAGAGAAGAAGCACACGTGCTCTAGCTAGCCGTTCTCCGGCCAGCGTTTGCCGAGTGGAACATGAGCCCAGGGTGGCTGGATCTTCTGACTGTTTTAGGAAACAGACATCCAGACACACTTGTGAAAAATTATGTTTTTTTAAATGTTGACGGTTAACCCAAAAGAATTTAAAACGCGGCAAAGGCTAAGGCAGACAAGTTCACAAGGCGCCAGAGGGTTCCCAGGGCACAGCCTCCGGCACCGTAAATATTAATATATTCTATTATATTTGCTTAATCTCCAACAGACGGTTCTGTAATTAGGCCCTTTGTAGAGATCCGCAGTCTGTTTCTGCGTGCGTTCTCCGTGTTTGTGGGGTCCCGTGTTTCCTAGCCTATCCCGACAATTATTAATGGTGCCTTTGTGTCGAATTTACCTTCCTTTGCTCCTCCTTTTTCTTCCCTACAAAAGGAGACATAGCACTTTTAGAATTAAAGCATGGAGTCAAATTAGTTTAGAGATTATAATAGCTTTATAGTTTTCTAGAACGGCTAGAAACTTTAGCTGTAATCTTACCGCAAGTCTTTGTTTGGAGGAGAACTGATTAAACACAATTAGCGCTCACCCACACACACACACACACATGGAACTGTCACCGTGATGAAAACTGAAATCACGGTATGTGACTCACCTCTCTTAACCCTGCCATGTGCCTTCCTGAAGTGGGTGGTCCTCTCCCACTTTCGAACTCCAACCATTTGGCATCTTCCCTACATCAGCATTTGCCCTTCATTTTTATGGTAACTGCACATACTTCTGCCTGCCTCGTGAGAGCAGGGACTGTCTCTCTCCGTTGTTATCACCAGGCCTGGCACAGCGCCTAGCATATAGTTGGCAAAGCAAGAGCTATTGCATAAACCCTTATCGTCACCCAAATAGCTTCCATCGCCAGAGCACTTACTGTGCATTGGGCAGTTCACTCACATTATCCTAGAGGCTTTCCCAGACCAGACCGTCCAATCCAAAGCATACTCCAGTCACCCTCTAGCACACCACCTTATTTTACTCCTCTGAATAGGGTTTTCTGTTTAATTATGTCTCCTCCACTAGAATGAAAACTCCAGAGGACAGTCCTCTTGTCTAACTGGCTCTTGGCACATAGAAAGCAAATTAATAAATCTAAACTTCCCACCTCCTTGGGTGGCGGAGTTGACTTGCACACAGTAGGTCTCAGTGAGTATGTTTTAATATCTGTATTTAGATTTCAGGATAAATGTGTTGATTATTTCATGGTTCGCAATGAGCTCTGGGAAGTAGGGGAGTGCAGTAAAAATAAAAATTTGGTCGCATTCCCCCAAGCACTGACTAACGCGCGGGAATTTTTGCTGCAATAAGAAAGCCACTTCCTCTGACATAAGGTCCCCCACACGCCTGGATCTTGCCACATCCTCTGATACGACAGAGTTCATGATGGCTGGGCGGGCCGGGGCGGCCAGATTCCAGACGCTCACTCGGAGAGAGCGGGGGCGCGGAGCGGTCGCCCGCTGCGGGGTGCGCAGAGGGTCTGCGGGGATGCTGTCACCGCCGCCCGAGCCTGTCGGCCCCGCGATTCTCAGCGTTGGGGGCCCCCTTCCCACTGCATTCCGCTTTCTTTCACCTCCAAAGCCCAAAGGCACTGCAGAGGCAAACCCCGCGCACCCCCGAGACTGCAGGGGGCGACGTCATCGAGTCCCACGTCACGTGAGGGGACACGCAGGCTAGGTGAGGGATGTGCGGGGCACTGGACAGCGCCGGGCCCGCCCCCGCTCTCCGCCCTCCGCCCCGCCCCAGCCGG
>NW_011888975.1:166190-170303 GCF_000151845.1 Pteropus vampyrus | reverse complement strand
TCTCCCAGCCAGCGCTGGGGGTTGCCGCCGCCGCCGCCCGCTCTCGTCCTCCGCGTCACCTCGCCGCCATGCCCGGAGGCCTCCTCCTCGGGGACGAGGCTCCCAACTTCGAGGCCAACACTACCGTCGGCCGCATCCGTTTCCACGACTATCTGGGAGACTCGTAAGTGGCCGCCTCGTCGCCCGGCCCCGGCCTCGGGCTACGCCCGCGCTCGGAGGTGCCTTCCCTATTTCGCCTCCCTCCCTCCCGCCCGCCTGGCCGCCCGCCTCCTCCCCTTACCGGTTCCTGCACGTGCCCCGCAGCGGGTCCCCGGCGCCGCGTGGGCCGCTTGATCCGCTCTCGCGTCCCGGCCCCGCGCGTGGCCGGGCTGGTTCCGGACGGAGGAGGGGGAGGGGGACGGAATTGGGCTCCTGCTGGTCCCGGGAACCCGAGGCCGGGGTGGAGGCGGGTTTGCTCTCTCTAATTCAGTTCGGGGAACTGTGCAAGGAGCATGGTCCAGCCGAGCCCGGTGGGGGCAGAGGCCGGCCGGCTTCGGCGGTCACTTCCCGGGACTGGTGCCCAGAGGTCGTACCCCCATCCCTCCCTCCGTTCTGGAATTTGCTCCCCGGGAAAGGTGGGTGTTTGAGGCCAAAGTTGGAGGACATAGCTGCGGGCTCGGGGAGGCCTAGCGTGTTATCTGGGGGTTCTGCTTGCTGCGTGGTGTTTGCAGGCCTCCCAGTACAAAGTGTAAAATTAAAAACCACCACCTGCCAGATAAGTGGCCGAAAGACTTTTTTGTCCAGAACCTTCTTGAGTGGGCAGGATACGATTTGATAACAGCTTCGGGAGGAAGCGAGAACACTGTGTGTAGATGTGTCCTTCATTCCAGAACTTGCAACACTTTGTGGGAAGGGCTCTCTGGGGTGGTTCAGTTGGCGGTGACCTATTCTTGCTGGGGCCAGCCTTTGAGCATGCCAGGACACGTGTTACCTCTGCACCCTGAGACCCTTTTGTTTCCCAGTGGCATGCCCCTCACTCCCCCTCCCACTCTGCCTTGCTTCCAGCAGCACGTGGCCTTGCTATTGAGGGACAAATTGGTGACCCATTATCTGGCCTGGCAGTCATACCATTATGACTAGTAGTAAATTGTTGTTGCCCTGGTTTTACAGTTCCTGAATCAGGAAACTTTTAAATTGCTTAGTTTTAATCCGAAACATCCCATATGTGTCCAGTTACACATCTGGTTCCAGTGCTCCCCCACTCCCCACCCTGTGGTCTTATAAAAGGGTTAACAATTCCCCCCTGGTTTGAATCCTTCCTGTATATGGTGTCCAGGTATCCATATGTATAGACAGAGAAAAGGGAATTTATAAGATTAATCCACAGTGGGACAGGGCCATACGAAGAACCTGAGAGGTTCTGTGCCTTGGGCCTACCCAACCCCTCACAGCCCCTTAAAGTCCGTTTTCCAGCCACTCATTAAGGGAGAAGCCACCTTTGTGAAAGAGGACTAGAAAAAGGATGAGAAATGTGACATTCGGACTTCGAAGGCAGGAAAAGGCTTCAGAAACACAAAGGCCAGTCTCATACTCATATTACTATTTCTCAAAAATCCCATGGGATTTTCAGAGTATGTTCCTTCCCATCTCCACCCACAGGCCTCACCCCCATAACACATAAAAATCTTACCAGAACTCTTAGGTTGTTAAAGATAAATATGAACATCAAGCATAATTACTACAGCAATAAATATAAATGCTATCACTATTTAAGCTCCCCCCACTTTGGGGTGGGGCGGGTCGTTGCCCTTTATTGGCTTCTAGATCTATCTCGATTAAAAGTGGTACCTTCTCAGGCACCCACCAGTGGGAAGATGAGACAAATATCTGCATCTGTACATAAAAACTATCCAAGTCTGGTCAGGCATGGGGTAGGACTCGCTGCTCCACCCCCAAAAGAAGTTTGAGTCCTTTATATCATTATAATATATGGATTTTTGCCAAATATAATTTTTTTCCAAACTCCATTCTGTATGTGATCTTAATTCAGACTGTCCATTTTTGATTCAGGGTTTTTGTTTGTTTGTTTGTTTTTTTGAGGAAAAAAATAATTTTAAACATTACAGGTACCTACCCTACCCCTGACAAATGGACACAGCTAAGGGGTGCGTGGGCTGCATTTGGTGAGCTTATTGAGCCTTATCACTGTTTCTATGTGTATGTGGTGGGAGCAGCTTCTTCACCAAACAAAACCTGTGTTTTCCTGGGGTTTTCTGGGTGTGGGTAAGTAGAGACTGTTCCCTTAAAGGAAGAAACCTTCCGTCTTTTGAAAATGAGGCAGGAAGGAAATGGGATAATGTAATCAAATTACTCTTAAGAGCAGCAATAGGAAGACTTAGAGGAGAAGATGGGCCACAGTGAGACTCTCATAGATTATCCTATTTGTAACCAAATAGTAAACTAGTAAACTGGAGTTTGGCTTCCAGGGGCGGGAGAGGGGGAAGGGCGGGGGCGGGGAGGGCGCGGTATGCAGTGGCTTAAATCAGGTTCCTTAGCATGATTCAGCAAAACGCTCTCTGGCTCAAGATGAAAAGAGAATGCCTAACTTTCCTAATGCATCACCCTTTAACAAGAAGAAATATCCTGTTTCATTTCTTCTCAAAAGTCTCAACTGGCCCTTAAAAGGATCCTTCCCATAGAATCTAAGGCCTAGGTTTTACCCAGCTAGATTATTTCAAAAGAAATATGTCCCCCTTATCGCCCTTTACTAAAACTTAAACATACCTCACGCCTTCTACAATCTAAAAAATACTACATCTTACTATAGGAAGCTTCATGCTTTTTGTTAGGTCTTTTCCTTTCCTGCAGCTTTGGGGGTCGAATGACAGGCGTAAGTGGTTAGGGGGAACCCTTGTCTCTGGCTTTGTTCTTTGTGCTTCAGGACACTTAGCAAACTTGGGAGAGGTGAGTTTGGCTCCAGGCTGGACTTAGTTATCTCCGAGACTAGGGTCTTGCTTTACTGGTGTCCTCAGCCCAGGGGAGTGTGGAAAACTCCCTTTTCAGTAGAGAGGTTAGTTTCTGTCGCCAAGGAGAAGAAAATGGTACTCCAATGGTTCTTAGTGACTCAGCTCGAAACGTGCTTAAAATTTAAAGCTAAGCAAGTTCAACCATAGGCCACAATGATGTAGGCTGTCAGTTTTTTCCCTACTTGATCTGAAGCAAGAAGACAAAGAAACTGCGAGGGAAGAGATGGTAGAACTTCTGAAGTCCTGTCGTTTGGTCGGGGTACAAATATTGGGTGTCCTGTTTGGCAGGTTAGGTCAGTGAAGCTGTTTTATAAAGGATTTTATATCCATTCACTTCAGAGAAGCCACTGTCAGCTTTAATTTTACATATAAATAGAGAATAGGCGCCTATTTACTCCAGGTTACATAATCTCTTTATTATTGCAGTCAGGCATTTGTTTGAGTTCAGGGCCTATGAGGACACCCATTATTGGAGCTGAAGGTCAGGGCCTGCGTGCTTAGAAAAAAATGTAGAAAAGGGTAAGAAGGAAAAAAAGTTATTTCGATGAGTTTGAGTAGCACAGATTTTATTAGCTAGAAAGGGGTCGGTCTGGCTCTGTAGTTATTAAAAGAGTCCACACCCTTAAATTACAGTCTTAAAATATTTGTCATCTTGAATTTCATATCCTCAGTTGACTTGGGCTCTAAACATTGGCTTTTCTGGAGATCAAAAGATCAAAAAGCATTTCTCAACCAAAAAAGTTTAAAAGGCATTGCCTTCATAAGCATTCACTTTAAAAAGAAAGTCACTTTTGATCTAGGATTTGTGACTGCTTGTTCCACCTGATGTTGGCGATAACCTTTTCATTCAGCCACGACCTCTCTCCCTTCGTTTCAGATGGGGCATTCTCTTCTCCCACCCTCGGGACTTCACCCCAGTGTGCACCACGGAGCTTGGCAGAGCTGCCAAGCTGGCACCGGAATTTGCCAAGAGGAACGTGAAGCTGATCGCCCTTTCCATAGACAGTGTAGAAGACCATCTTGCCTGGAGCAAGGTATAGCATCCACGGGCACGAGCTTTGAGGTGATGAATCAGGTCTTAAATTACGGAGTAGCTTGGGCTTTTTCT
>NW_011888975.1:162107-166140 GCF_000151845.1 Pteropus vampyrus | reverse complement strand
CTCTGGCTCAAGATGAAAAGAGAATGCCTAACTTTCCTAATGCATCACCCTTTAACAAGAAGAAATATCCTGTTTCATTTCTTCTCAAAAGTCTCAACTGGCCCTTAAAAGGATCCTTCCCATAGAATCTAAGGCCTAGGTTTTACCCAGCTAGATTATTTCAAAAGAAATATGTCCCCCTTATCGCCCTTTACTAAAACTTAAACATACCTCACGCCTTCTACAATCTAAAAAATACTACATCTTACTATAGGAAGCTTCATGCTTTTTGTTAGGTCTTTTCCTTTCCTGCAGCTTTGGGGGTCGAATGACAGGCGTAAGTGGTTAGGGGGAACCCTTGTCTCTGGCTTTGTTCTTTGTGCTTCAGGACACTTAGCAAACTTGGGAGAGGTGAGTTTGGCTCCAGGCTGGACTTAGTTATCTCCGAGACTAGGGTCTTGCTTTACTGGTGTCCTCAGCCCAGGGGAGTGTGGAAAACTCCCTTTTCAGTAGAGAGGTTAGTTTCTGTCGCCAAGGAGAAGAAAATGGTACTCCAATGGTTCTTAGTGACTCAGCTCGAAACGTGCTTAAAATTTAAAGCTAAGCAAGTTCAACCATAGGCCACAATGATGTAGGCTGTCAGTTTTTTCCCTACTTGATCTGAAGCAAGAAGACAAAGAAACTGCGAGGGAAGAGATGGTAGAACTTCTGAAGTCCTGTCGTTTGGTCGGGGTACAAATATTGGGTGTCCTGTTTGGCAGGTTAGGTCAGTGAAGCTGTTTTATAAAGGATTTTATATCCATTCACTTCAGAGAAGCCACTGTCAGCTTTAATTTTACATATAAATAGAGAATAGGCGCCTATTTACTCCAGGTTACATAATCTCTTTATTATTGCAGTCAGGCATTTGTTTGAGTTCAGGGCCTATGAGGACACCCATTATTGGAGCTGAAGGTCAGGGCCTGCGTGCTTAGAAAAAAATGTAGAAAAGGGTAAGAAGGAAAAAAAGTTATTTCGATGAGTTTGAGTAGCACAGATTTTATTAGCTAGAAAGGGGTCGGTCTGGCTCTGTAGTTATTAAAAGAGTCCACACCCTTAAATTACAGTCTTAAAATATTTGTCATCTTGAATTTCATATCCTCAGTTGACTTGGGCTCTAAACATTGGCTTTTCTGGAGATCAAAAGATCAAAAAGCATTTCTCAACAAAAAAAAGTTTAAAAGGCATTGCCTTCATAAGCATTCACTTTAAAAAGTCACTTTTCATCTAGGATTTGTGACTGCTTGTTCCACCTGATGTTGGCGATAACCTTTTCATTCAGCCACGACCTCTCTCCCTTCGTTTCAGATGGGGCATTCTCTTCTCCCACCCTCGGGACTTCACCCCAGTGTGCACCACGGAGCTTGGCAGAGCTGCCAAGCTGGCACCGGAATTTGCCAAGAGGAACGTGAAGCTGATCGCCCTTTCCATAGACAGTGTAGAAGACCATCTTGCCTGGAGCAAGGTATAGCATCCACGGGCACGAGCTTTGAGGTGATGAATCAGGTCTTAAATTACGGAGTAGCTTGGGCTTTTTCTGAGGCGACAGTACAAGTAAACTTCAAGATCAGACTTCACTGATCATTTGAAAATCTGACTTGGATTGCACGATGACCTTCATTCACCTTGCTCGACCCAGGGGTCGCTTGGCAGCCCTGACCCTCCCTGGCCTCCCAGCAGCTTCAGCCCAGCCGATCACTGTCTGCTCTAAGTATTTTCCTCTCTTGGCTTCCAGGACGCCCCACACCTTGGCCGTCCCTGCCCAGGCCCAGACTGAGCTTTGTCAGCTCCCCGCTCCTAATTCATGCTGCGGTTGCCCGAGGCTCATTTCGTGGGCTCTTTCCCTTTATCTTTGCTCTTCTCCTTGGTGGGCTCGCCTGCTCACACCCAAAGCCCATCTCTAGAGCACACTCTCCTGGCTTCCAGGTGGCACAACCACTGCCCCCTCGGAGTCTCCCCTGGGATGTCCCGTCATCTCAAACCCGGTGTGTCTAAAACTGGGCTTCTGTTCTTAACCCCAGGGTCTCACTCCTCTGAGCTAATGGCAACTGCATTTTTATAGTTGCTCAGGCCAAAAACGTACGAATCATCCTTATTGCCTCTGGTTTTTTCACATCACATGTCTGATTCATCAGCACATTTATCTGCGCTGCCTTCAGAATATATCCAGAATCCTGTTTGGAACATTTCCTTCCCCAGGTATCTCTGTGATCTGCCCTCACCTCTTTTAGGTCTCGACTCAAATGACACGTCTAAGGCTGTCCTTGGTGTCCTTATCTAAAATTAACTCCCCTCCATATAGTCCCTAGCCTCCTCCAGTTAACTTGTCTCCTCAGCACTTGTCCCCATCTAAAATACTCTGCATATGGCTAATGCCATTTGTTTCTCCCCACCAGAGTGGAGGCTGGGCAGGGCAGACTCTTGTGTGCATTGCTGGAACAGTGCTAGGTACTCAGTACTCCTAGGCTGGTGGGCCAGATTTGTCGAATGAATGAACTGAGGGAATTGGCTACTTCCAACAAAAGGAGTTACTTGGACAGTAAATGTGGTGGTCTAAACTTAACTTGAGAACATTTTAATGACTTTGCTACAGTGTGCTACTATCTAATGATAAGTAACTTTTGAGAGATGCTTACTGTGTACTAGGCACAGCCTCAAGCATTTCACATGCAATTGAATAAAAGGCGTAGTTCTGACTTATGAGCTGGCCACCCAGGGCTGTATCCGTTGGCCGTTTCAGACCAGTTAATCCTAAATGTCTGAGATTAGAAGAATCCTGTAGAGCCGCGGTCCCCCACCTCTTTGGCACCAAGGACCGGTGCTCCCATGAGACTCTAATGCCTAGTGATCTGAGGCGGAGCTGAGGCAGTGATGCTGGCGCTGGGGAGCGGCTGCAAATACAGATGAAGCTTTGTTTGCTCACCCGCCGCTCACTCCAGCTGTGCGTCCCAGTTCCTAACAGGCCATGGACCAGTACCAGTCCGCAGCTGGGGGGTTGGGGACCTTTGGTGTAGAGGACAAAAGGGAAGAGTCGGAGGGACTTGCTGAAGACTGCCCTGCTAAAGAATGATGGCATTGTGATTTGAACCTCAAACCAGTGCTCTTTTTGATATAAGATGATAGAGAATAGGAATTAGCCTGATGGAAGATAGAATAAAGCCAAAGCATATGGTTCTTTGGTGTTCGTGGGTGTAATGTAACACCTACTACGTAGGTGTGGCAGGGTTGAGAATTACTGCTTAGCGATAATTAAAACAGCCGAAGGAAGAGTTTATAGCCCATCACATAATGCCTTTTAAGGTATAGGAGCACACCCAGGTTCATTTTAGCCCATGAGCTGCTTTAGAATTTTCAAACTTGTGATTGCCTTAAATAGGAAACCAAGTCCTAACTGCCAGAACAGTGCCCAAATGTTGGCATACAGCTGGTTATAAGGAAGCGTCAAGGTGCCTCTAGCATGAAACCATACTGGTTATGATTTTACTTGACTCGATAGGCAGCCAGACTATCTGAGACTCGCCTACATGCTCATTTATTCCCTCTCCCCAGATTTACCTTTGACTTGTCCGTGAAGTACATACTAGGATCTCCGTTCTCGTGTTTACTTTAAGTTTTGTGAGTTTTTTGTTTTTGTTTTTGTTTTTGTTTTCGTTTCTTATCGTCCGTCTTACAGTAGCTTGATGTCTGACTCAGGGTGCTTTTGGGGCCGAGATTGGATCTATGGAATTATCTTTGCAAGTGATGTTGTTTGTAGGTGTGATGGACTTAACGAACTCGTTATTTCTGATGGTTTTTCCAGGATTTGGGTACCGAGAGGTACGTCGGATTGGGATCTGTTGTGACATTATTCAGGTTTTAAAGCGTTTGCCGCCGCTTTCTCAAAGCAGTAAAGGCCAGCTGTGTTTCCAGAGACTTGGGCGCGGAGAGGGTGTGCGGCTGTACCGCACCCTGCCGTTCTTCCTGTGCGAATGAGCAGGACGAGGAGTGTTCATTCATTCACTCACTCACTCATTAA
>NW_011888975.1:151906-162057 GCF_000151845.1 Pteropus vampyrus | reverse complement strand
TTGACTCGATAGGCAGCCAGTGACAGCGGAAGGGAAGTTAATAAAATTAAGGAACACATTCAAATCTGTTGTTATCCATTTCAAAGTCCACGCATTCCACTTTTATCCCACGGCGGGGTCTCTATTGAGAAAGCCACAAAGGCCCTGTATCTGCTATGCCATCGGATCCTGTTTTGCTTTCAAGGCTCCACATAATGAACAGATCTTATTCCAACTTTAAATCCCTGTTCCGTGACTTCCTACAGCTCTTCGCAGATAAGTTCCTCATTCTCCAGTCAGCATTTTATGCCGAGACTCGCCTACATGCTCATTTATTCCCTCTCCCCAGATTTACCTTTGACTTGTCCGTGAAGTACATACTAGGATCTCCATTCTCGTGTTTGCTTTAACTTTTGTGAGTTTTTTGTTTTTGTTTTTGTTTTCGTTTTCGTTTCTTATCGTCCGTCTTACAGTAGCTTGATGTCTGACTCAGGGTGCTTTTGGGGCCGAGATTGGATCTATAGAATTATCTTTGCAAGTGATGTGGTTTCTAGGTGTGATGGACTTAACGAACTCGTTATTTCTGATGGTTTCTCCAGGATTTGGGTACCGAGAGGTACGTCGGATTGGGATCTGTCGTGACATTATTCAGGTTTTAAAGCGTTTGCCGCCGCTTTCTCAAAGCAGTTTCCAGAGACTTGGGCACGGAGAGGGTGTGCGGCTGTACCGCACCCTGCCGTTCTTCCTGTGCGAATGAGCAGGACGAGGAGTGTTCATTCATTCACTCACTCACTCATTAAACTGGCCGAGGGAAATGATTCCCATCTCGTGCTTCTCCCTGTCTTGCAAAACGATGGCTGTTAACGGACGTAATTCAGAGGATGTGCGTGGTTTAAATTTCTCTTCCCTCTTTTTTTACCTGCATTTCAGGATATCAACGCTTACAATGGCGAGGAGCCCACAGAAAAGCTACCTTTTCCCATCATTGATGACAAGCATCGGGACCTCGCCATCCTGTTGGGCATGCTGGACCCAGCGGAGAAAGACGAAAAGGGCATGCCCGTGACGGCGCGCGTGGTGAGCTGTGAGCGTCCGTTCTGCAGTCGTGACAAGTAAAGGCTTGAACCACCTTGAGGAAATAAGGAGATTCTGTCCAATGAGGGGATAATTGTTTGGACAGTGATCTCATTGATTACCAGTAACACTCATGCAAAAGTTTCACCTCAATCTTTAAACCGTTTAATTTCTAGCTTTTCGGAAATATACGTAAAATGCGCAGTTGTCCGAAGAAGTCACCTAGAATTGAGCAGTCTTCTACTGCTGTTCCTCCAGCCGTGGGTCGGGGCCTTTGCGAGGCGGCCCTGGTTTCGAATTCTCGTTCTGTCCTTCCTAACCTCCTGAGAACAGACCCCCTCACCGGCAGAAAAAGTACAGCTATTTGAGGACCAATATCAACTCCCATTAGTATGATTTTTATGATAATCATCCCTACTTCACACAGTCCCTTCCTGAGGCCTTTCCTGGATTCAGTTGGCATAGCAGTTTTTCTTACTGAGACAGTCAGAACCAAATATCATTCCCTTCTAAAGTCAGAAAAATAACACGGACACTGTGCTGTGTGCCAGAAACTGATATAATATTGTATGTCAACTGTAACTGAAAAAAATTTTTTAAAGAAAAATGAGATGGAGAAGAAAAGTATCTTAGACTCCAGCCACCTGGATTCAGTTTGGCGTCTCATTCTAGATGGCCGGGAATTTTTTGTTTTGTCTTTACACCCTTGAACGTTTTTAATGACTGAAGAGCTTTCTAAGAGGCTTTAATATCAAAGACACTGAACAAACTCTTGCTCTTTATGTGTCTGCGTGTTTTGCAGGTGTTTGTTTTTGGTCCTGATAAGAAACTGAAGCTGTCGATCCTGTACCCAGCCACCACGGGCAGGAACTTCGACGAGATCCTCAGAGTCGTCATCTCGCTCCAGCTGACCGCGGAGAAGAGGGTGGCCACCCCCGTCGACTGGAAGGTAAAGAGGTTAAAGGGGCAGAGGCCCCGTGCCCGGAAGGCCTGTGGGGCTCCTGTCTAAATGGCCACCTTCAGGCTGTCACCAGGGGCTCTGTTTCTGACGTGCAAATACACGGGGAGGGTTTTTTTTTTCCTTATGGCTGAGTTTAAGATTTGTTGAGAGGCCATTTATTTTCAAGGTCTCTATCGCTTTTATATAAAACACACATTCCCCGTAGTGCTTTCTAACTTAGATATTTGGACAGATTTAATTGGTCAGAATGATTCCTTTTCCTAATAAAAGGATTTTTTGAAGAACTTTAACCCTTCCCTGCTGGCAAAATATTTACAACAAGACAGCTCGGCCACTTAAGTTGTGGCTCTGCAACTAAACTACCATGTCAGGGTCAGGAAGCTGCGTTTCTCTTAAGCTTCAGTCTGTTAAACAAAGCCACGTAGAAGTCTCCGAAACTCGTTCGTCAACGTTTAATCTCGAGGATTTCTGCAATATATAAGACATGGCTAATAATCACAGGAGTGTCTTGATGATGCTTTACTTTTAAAATATGGTAACCTGAATTCCTGGCTTTGTATTTTCTGACGGCGAGTAGTTAATTAAAATTCTGTGTCCATTCATCGAACCTGCGTTGATGGAGCCCGAACCATACAAGTCCCTGCCCTCAGAGCACACCTTCCAGGGGGGAGAGGCGAACAGTAAACCAGCGTGTAGTCTGTTAGGTGGCAGTAAGTGTGACAGAACCGGCACGAGAGGAGGTAGGGTTGGTTTTCATGGCCGTCACGGGGGGCCTTCCTCTGAAGGGACCTTGAAGGACATGAAGAAAGGGAGGAGCCCGGCGGGCAGAAGGAACAGCTCGTGCAAGGTGCATTCCCTGAAAGCAGGCTCGGCGTGTCCGAGGGACAGAGAGCATCCGGCGTGTCTGGGAGGGAAGCCGCAGGGGGTGGGGTGAGGGAGCGGGCAGCGGCCCAGCTTGACTGGGCGTAAACGGGCCCGTTTCTGGTGGCGGTGGGGAAACAGTCCCCGACCAAAGCGCCGGACACAGATCAGCCTGGGAAACAGAACTCCTCAGAGGGGAGAGTGAAGGGTACTTGGTGGTTCTGCTTAGCACCTGTAGCTGCTTTTCTACAGTGGATTCCCGGCCTTAGACTTGACTGTGAGATTGAACTTCACCACTCTCAACGTCTTTCCGCAGGACGGAGACAGCGTGATGGTGCTCCCAACCATCCCTGAGGAGGAAGCCAAGAGAATTTTCCCTAAAGGAGTGTTCACCAAAGAGCTCCCATCCGGCAAGAAGTACCTGCGCTACACGCCGCAGCCCTAGGCTCCCTCCCACGCTCCCTCCCAGAGTCGGTGGCGATGCTGCCCACTCAGCACAGGGGGCCGGACGGTGCCCGCTGCCTCTCGTGTTCCCTACAGCAATTCCGTAGAAACGTCCCAGGGTGACCGCAGCCACGGCCGTTAGGTTGCCGCACCGCTGGCTTATTAAATGAAAATAGCACTAGGAACTCCGCGGGAGTCTGCTCTGTGCCTTCACCGGCATTCTGTCCTGTTCCTGTATCTCAGCGCTCTGGCCGGCCCTCTCTGAAACATGTTCTGTATTTGAGACTCACATCTTGCTGGATCTCTGCAGGGTTTGTGATCCACGGCGGTGGAGGCTGGTGATGGTTGGAAAAGCCTGCTTCGCTCCATCATGGATTGGCCATAAGTTTTTTGGGTTTTTTTTTTTTTTAGCTATTCTAGTCAAATCCTCTCTTTTGTTATGCATTTTTGGGAGCAGCAGAACTTGAGCTTCCTCTGTAGATCTCTTAATTATATAACCCAGAAAGTCAGTAACCCAGATATTCTTCAGTATTCAGTGTTTTGATCACAGCTAAGGGAAAACACTTTTCAATTCTGTACTTTTCCAGTAGATAACGGAAGTGGGAAGAGCAGGGGGAGGGGTCTTTAACTATTTTGCTAAAAGAAAACTTTTCAATAAATTTCTTATCCAAAGAGAGAAGCCACAGAAAGTCTCCACTTACCTGTCAGAAGGTGTGCGAGCGGTGTGAGCAGGACAGTGCCACGTGCCTTCCACACGGGGTTTCCGGGAGGGTGTCAGTCTGCTCCGTGGTGACAGGCACCGGAAGAGCACGCGTCGGGAAGGGAGGAGAGGATAGAAGATGTTTTCTTACAGGACGATTCTTGCTGGATGAAGGGGTATTTTCTGAATTTTGCTTTTGGGGGGGATCTAGGAAATCCTTGGTTAAAACTGGATCCGACGATTCCGTCGTCACGTTTTGAAGTACTGGTTTACAGACACATGTCCTGAGGGCACAGCTTCCCCGGCTAGGAGTGGCACTGAGACTTCTCTCCAGAGAATACATGAAATTGGCATAGAACGAAAACGGAGGCACAGCCGAGGGACTCGCGATTTCCCATCTCGGGGCCTCCTTCGCTCCTCCACGTTACATGCCGGGTCCCTGGGGTCCCTGGAGTCTGTGGCTCAAGCTCTCCTTACCTAACGCCTTAATGCGATTGCTGGGTTTAAGAATATGAATCTCGAGGATAATGGTGCATCTGTGCCTGTCTGGAAAGGGTGCTCATTACTTCGAGCTCTTGGTCTCAGACTTACTAAACTGTGCTCATGTGCTCTGGGTGTAGGAGGAAGTGCCCAGATCTGGTACCGTCGCTTGCATGTCACCCTCTACGATTTTATCGGAGAGAGTAATGTGAAGTACGATCCCTTCTGCCACGTGTCGGAGAAGTCACTAAGCCTGTGGTTTCCTCGATTTCTCCACGTGTAAAATTTGGGTGACGCAGAGAAGGTTGAGAATGAAGGTGAAAATGCCAAGTTTCACAATATCCCAGGAGATGCTGGTCTCGAGGGCTGGCATCCTGCGCTCTCCTCGAAGTCGCAAGACGTTTCGCCCTTAAAGAATTAATACTGTCTAGTCCTCTTAAAGCATCTCTCTCCTAATCCTTGCTCCAGCTGCTCCTGTCACCTCCCTGTTAGGTGTCTTGCTGCTCTTTCCCCTTGGCTGTTGGCTGCCTCTAGTCTCTGTCTCTCTTGGAGAGCCTGGCTTCAACCTTCCATGGCGACAGTTCACAGTCTGAATCCCCAGCATCGATTATTCAGACTCAAGTCAACTGACCAATGGAACATTTGCCATTGAATTTACAAACTCAAAATCAAATTCATCAATTTTCCCCCCTACTAAAGCCATTGCCCCTCTTATTACTCAGGCACCCAAATCTTGATGTTTTGTTTGGCTATATCAGCTCTACCCACATGGATAATGTCAATATAAAAATGCTTTAAAAGCTCAAAAGAAAAGGGGGTCAGTGTGCCCTCAAATTGAATTCTGGCTCCACCATGAAACCACCAGACAGTGAAAGTATTCTCTTCCAAATAGACTACACAGTGAATGTGTCTTTCTGGGTAGAAGCGATCTGAGTACATTTTTAACACACGTGGGCATGGAGACTAGAGTTCCCCTATTGAGAATTGTCGCTCTCAATTTTCATAGGGAACGGAATAAATCACATTATGCATCCAAAGATTTGTTAACTGAACGTACATTAATATATGGCCATGGTGGCTATGAGAGACGCATCGGGAATCTGGGAGGCAGTCCGTGTGACAAGGAACCATCGAATGCTTTGGCTAGAATAGATAATGTCTAAGATCAGCAACGTGATAAACTTGCTCCTGTGTGGTCTTGCCACAAATCTGAGTTCACCTCTGACCTCCACCCTAAGGGCAGGAATCTGCATTGAGGAGAGGCTCGGAGAAGGGTAAGGAGCCAGAATGACTGTCTAGATGGCCAAGTCAAGATGCCAACTGGCATAAGCGATTTACTCCACTTGACCCCGCCCCTTTGGGGCAATGCACTGGTTAAAAGGTCGTGACCACCCTGTCCAGGTGGTCCAGAAATGGGCATGCAATTCAGTTCTTGGCGACAAGAGACAAGATCGCTAGAGTTTCTAGAAGTTCTTTCTCACTCTTGAAAGCAATCAGAAGCCCCCCCCCCCTTTTTTTTTTCTTTTTTTGTCTTGTATTGAACATGAACGAGAAAACATGAAGCACTGGTTGCTGATGGGAGGCGGGGACAAGCCCTAGCATGAGACTCTAAAGGTCACAGCAGAATGGAGCAAAAGAAAAAATCCGACCATCCTCACCGAGTCTGCCAACTGCAAATTCGTCAGTGTTTAAGCCTTTCTGAGTTGGGTTTTCTGCTACCTAAGACCAAAAACATCCACTAGATATGCATGCAATGAAGTCCTGTCCTCTAGTTGTCTCAAATATACGGGAATGCACCTCTCCTAAGTGTAGGGCAGACTTTATCTCCTACCTGTGGATCTCAAGCTTCAATATGCATTAAATTGCATGAGGAGCATTAGAATGCAGAGCCCAGGGCCTACCTACCCCCAGAGACAGACTGACTCGTCAGGGGGCCAGAAGTTATAACAACCCAGGTGACTGATGCCAGGTACAGCAGACACCGCACCCAGTATCTATCCCCGACCCCCGCTTTTTTACTCAAAGCACCCAGATTGAATTAAGGTTGGCAAGGTGAGGTGCCAAGTAAAATTCTTCTTAAGGCGATAGGTGTGGCCAAATGACAGTGCTGGCCAAGGGTGAGGTCCCTCCCTAAGTGAAAGACAAAGCCTCATAGAAAGCTGCCCACCCTGCTAGAAAGCACACAGGATATCTAGAGTTACAGATGATGGTTTTCTACCGTGAGAATCAAAGTCACCAGCCAAAGAAGAGGCTGCCAGGAGCCCGGGTCCATGATCGCTCCAGTCCTGTCCTATATCCGGTCACGTCAGAAAAATGGAGCCCCATGTAGCCCTGCCACGGTGGCTGCGATTCTGTAATGTGCAGCCACGCCCAATATTTGCTGACACATAGGCCACTCTGAGAAATACTGCCCTACTATGCTAGGTCTCCAGAAGATTCTTAATAAATAGTCAGGCTTGACGTTTGTGTTTCCTTCCATTCTTTCTTCTTGTGTGGTTCTCCTTGGAGAATCTTGTATTTTTTCAAAGTCTTGTTGAAATTAAAAGTAAAAATGGGTTCTAAATAAACCATAAAATTCAACTTTATTTGAAATGAAATTTCAATGAAAACAAAATGAAAAGTGGTATCAAAAGTACTGTGCAATGCACATTGTGCACTTCTCCTCAACTCTGCTTTCGGTAACTAAGATGCTAGAACATAGCTCCACTTTTCAATATCTACTAAGTTGGGGAAAGGGGAAATAACTTTCAAAAATGTCAGGGAGGCACTAAATCTAGCAATATCACAAATCAAAATCATAGATCCTAGGCTTTAGCACTACATCGCGGGATGCTGTTAATATTCTGTATTCTGCTATAACTTGCTCTCAGCCAGATGCAGGGTTTCATTTGATAGGCCATGAGTTTTGGGGTGTCCTATCCTGAAGAATTTACGAGCATCTCAAACATTCTGCAACTACGTAAAATTAGACCTTTGCAGCCGTCCATCGGTTGCTTATAAAATAAATGCAGCAGTGAATTGCTTCGGCAACTTCTAAGGAACGTCCTTGCCAGATGACCCTTTGGCACTTGAGCCAAGATACGGACTTGATCTTCAACCTGACTTCACAGATCACATTAGTGCCATAAGTGTCCTTTTCTACAATAGGATCCAGTTTCCAACTATAAAAAAAGTCAAAAGTAAAATATTAGACTGTGAATATTTCAAGAAAAAGAAAAAAAACAGAAAACTTATGAAAAGTTTCCATTTCCTTATCTGCAACATCCCCTCTAAAAGACCTTCCATATTCAGGACTTTGAATGATAGCTTCTAAAATGTGTGCTTCTCTGCACCAACAAATGTCATCCTGTAAAGAGAAACTGCGTTAATTCCAATCCGAGGAGTCTCTCTCTTAAGGAAAAGAGAAACCTTAGGAGAGCTGAATTCCAGCTGTGACCGCAGGTAACTGGTAAATGGGAAGGAGAATTTCACTAAATAATGGGGCTTGGGGAAAACGGTGACAAACGAGGAACCCCATTACTTGATTCCCATTTATGAAATGACGTTTCCGTAAGAAAGAGGAGAGGGTGGCCCAGGGAAGGCTGCCTGAAAAGAACTAAAGTGCTTTGTTTAAAGGGACCGTCAACCATCAGCTGGGTCGAGGCGACCTTCCTTCCCCAGGGAACACGCTGCCAGCGAGAGCTTCTAGCGGAAGGGCCCGGGGGCGGATATCCCGCTGGGGATGTGGGGGGCTTGAGGCTGCACTAACACAGCACGTTATGTTCAGAGGGCACATTTATTTGGGGTGACTTGGCAACTGGGGGAAGTGGGGGTGCTGAAGGCCCCTGAAGGCTGCTCCTGGCGGCATCGCTGCCACCTGGCCCGCGTCTGCACCTGCCTCCCTGTCAGAGCTGCCTCCTTCTGCACTTGGCAGTGGGCTCGGGCCCTAACTGAGACCCCCAAGCCTGCAGGCGACCCTCCTCCACCCACACTCACCTCCACTCCACCCCGGCCCAGTGACCAGCCCTCTCCCGCCCCAGCCCTAGGACAGCTTCCAGCTCGTCTCACACACTGCCAAATCCGCCCCGATTGCTGAGGAAAACAGGAAAAGACATCAAGACAAAACCCAAGTGACACTTCAGTAAAATGTTTTGAGGTCTTTTGTTCTGTCTTAAAAATTCATGCAAACGTGCCATCCTACTCCGTAATGTTTGTTTTAATATAAAACATTTAAAATAACCTAACCGTTCACTGAGTTAACATCTCCCTTTAAAAGATGTTCAAGTAAAACATAGGAAGACGCCTGTGATCAGCCTGCGGCCTCACGTGCCCCCCGCACGGCACCCACACATCCATGGAGGACGCACGCACATGCACACACACACGCGCGCGCACACACACATACGACGGAGAAGCATCGATATGCAGATGCTAACATCTGGCTGGCACGGATGACATGGGACCTGCCCCGTCCCTAACCCCAGGGATCCCTACGTTTTGAACTAAACCTCAGGGGAAAAGGGTCGGGGGAGGGACTGGGAGAGAGGGGAGATGGGGCAAAATTACCTCTTTTAAAAATATTCTATCATTTTGATTTTTAAGTAATTCAGGCGAGATGTATCCCAATTTTTCCAAGTCAAGAAGTTGCCACTAAGAGTCCCTTTTTCCGCCACCTACGTTTTGCTATTCGACCTCATAGCTTATTTCAGCTGTGTAGTTTAAATCTAACCAAAACGCCGCGTTTATGGCCTCAGCGTTTCCAGTTACGTTCTCTGCTGGTCACTCGAGGACCAGTGTTGACTGAGCCGATTCAAATACATGCATCGAACAGAAAAACTAAATTAGCAGTTCGAGAATACGAAAGTGAAGGATCAGTTTGCTTTCTGCCCGTAGGTTCCCCCTTTCCCTTGCCTTTCACACGGGCTCTTTATGTCCTTCCATCCAGCAGGTTTGTTAACAGGCTCCCAAAAGTCCCACACAAGGGCTGAGAAACTCAGATGAGAACAAGCAGGTCTCACGCGTGATTCGAGTGGGCCGGGCACAGGCGGAGGTAGCTGCATGGACGATGGCAGACCAGGGAGCATCTGCTGACGCTCGGCTAGCTCTCCGATCGGGTGCCACAGGAATGAGGACTGGGTGCGGGCAGTCTCCCCGATTTTTCCAAGAAAACCCCAAATCTGGATTTTTTTAAATGTAACATTTCTGGATATCTTTACTTGGCAACTAATTTTAAATTTTTTTTTTTTTTAAGAAAACATATATGCGGGCCAAATCGAGTGTACCGGTGGGATCCAGTCCATGGGCCTGCCATTTGTGACTTCCGTCCCAAACTCATCGGGGACACGGAGTGATATTTTTCCCTCAGCCTCTCTGGGATCATTCGCGGAAGGAGAGCGGCCTACGGGCCCAGCAATGGGAGGGACCTGCGCCCTATTTCTCTGACTCGACAGCCCTCAGGGTGTCACACACCCCTGTGGCCCACGCCCTCCTGGGGGAGCAGCAGAGTGACAGGCTGAAAGAGTCGGAGGTCTGGAGCCTCGGTGTCAGGCGCCTGGGACAGCAGACCCAGGAGCAGAGGGAGCCCCCAAAATCAGAGAAGTGAGCCACAGAATGTGTGAGTTGGAACTTGCTTCTAGGGGAGAAGCGGAATTATGTGGTGAATGTCTGTCTGTC
>NW_011888975.1:145062-150884 GCF_000151845.1 Pteropus vampyrus | reverse complement strand
TTTTACATGGATCGGAATTCCTTGTCAGAAGTTTCCCCACCACTCGAGGACGTCCCCTTACCTGTGACCTTGGAGTTAGTTACTGTTGGCAGACTTAGACTCTTGGATAACCAGCAGCTTGCTTAAATCCGAAGTTCCCTGAACCTGGAGGAGAAAACCCCAACGAGTCAGAGAGCTCGGCACGGGGAACGCAGCGAGCTGCAATGTGGCGGCCGGGTGGAGAGGCAGGCGAGAGAAAGAGCCAGCAGGGGATCGTTCTACAAACCGTATAAATGTCTCACCGAGGCACACTGGAAACGAATAACAGAATTAAGAAAAAAGAAAAGCGCATTCTTTGATCTCCCAGCTGGCTGCTCCCTAACCTTTCCAAAGGGACGTAAGAAATCAGCCAGAACCTAGAGATGCGCATCCAACCTAAACCCCATCTCTTCCCTTTCAAATCCTTTTCACCTGTTGCTTCAAAAGTCCCGGACCAGCAAATTGCCTCTTTCGCATGTTAATAGGCACCGGAAAGGAATGTTCCAGGCTGTACTGGTATAAATGGGCTGGAAATTCCCAGCTCAGAAACGGAGTCCCCACTGAATTACTTTTACTCCAACACTGACGTTCGAGGGCCCAGGGCCCGGCCTTCCCGCACGGCTTCTTAGCGTTTTCACGAAATCCGCCCTCCCGGGATGCAGATCGCATGCCGGTAGCGACCACGGCCGTCCGGTCCAGGTACGTCACGTCCTCTCCTTTCATCCTCACTATAGTGTCACGAGGTGACGGCTGCTGTTATCCTCATCTTACTGGCGAGGAAACCGACGGTGGGAAGGCACCCCGCCTGCGCCCGCACCCCTCCCGGGCACAGGGGTCAAGTCTGAAATCCAAGGCGGCCTGACTCCAGACCCTGCTGTCTCAGCAACTACACTGGGAACTGCTCCGGCCGTCCGCGGCCTCACCCCACCCCTTCTTCCGAAGCTAAAGAGATTTTCGTTTTCTATTTAAAAAAAAAAAAAAATTTTCTTTTTTAAATTTCCTTCATCCTCTGAATTGTTGAGGGGTGCAAAATAAGAATGTTATAAAAGGAGCAAATGTGCTTTTTTAGTAGGTTTATCGAGTTCTCCGGGACATAAATTTTCATTAAATGAATGACTTTTCCCAGCCTGAACAGGCAGAAAGGGTCTCTCCCAAAGGGGAGAACCGTATTACCAGATTAAAGAGATGTCAGCTCTTCTCACAGCCTCTTGGTGCCCCCCTCTCTCCCGCTCCCAGATTCCGTCCTCCTGACCCCTATGGTCCAGTGGCAGGTGACCCATTAGGGAACCCTGCTTCTGCTCTTCCCTTCCCCCGTGACCCCAGGTGTTCATACCTCTCTCCTTACAGAGGCATGGAATGATGAGGCCTGCGGCCCACTATCGAGCTGTGCCCACGGCCCCCAGGGCGACCACGAAGCGACGTGGCACCAAGTCTGCTCCCCTGTTATCAGCCAGTGCAGATACCTCCAGAGCCGCCTTGCTGTGAGCTAGGAACAATGCACCCCGCCAGCTGTGGAGAGGCGCAGCCCCACGCCGGGGCCAACGGCTTGGCGGGCAGACAGCAGGCCCATCCTGGCCCTTACCTGCCCGTGCACAACCTGCACAATACAGTATACAGAAGCCCTGGTACCTTCTGACCATTTAATTCAGGGCAGGTGAGACCAGCAGGGTCTTTGCAGGTTAAATTTCTTTATAAGGTGGTCAGTGGAGCTTTAAAGTCACTTAGGGGGGGGGCCAGGAAACGCAAACGACTCTTTAGAAACGTGCCTCCTTACCTGCTCACAGGTGTTAGGTAATATGCAAGGTGCAAGATACGGCTCCTCTGTCTTCATATCAATGACACTGCCGTACACGACAATAACGAATTTCATGACTGTATTATCGATCGTCATTTCATTATAGCTTGATAAAGTCTCCACATATGCAAGATTGAGTGTCACACACTTCTGAAATGTTAAGTCCTACGATAAAATCACATTTTTTTTTCCTATAAACCATAGAAAATGACATACGATATCATGAGGAAAGCAAATTCCCTGGTTGAGCTGAGTTCTTTGAGGATGTCAAAAGGCACATGGGCTCTGGGACCCACACACAGAATGTACCAGGAGTTCGAAAGGGCCTCTGACGAGATCCTGAACTCAGAGCTGTGCTGTGTGTGCCGAGGGCCTTGGCTGTGCCTGCCCAGCCCGCTGATCTGTGAGGCTCCATCAGCCACCGCAGGGCGTCAGCGAGGCCTCCCGGATTTCTACTTGCACAAGAACCAGAGTCTTAAAGACGCACACTAAGCAGCTGTCCCCTCAGCTGAGGTAACAAACAAAACCAAAAAGAAATGGCAAAACGAAAGCCCAGCAGGGCGCTGAGCATGGGGCGTCCTTCAAGGTTCAGAATCATAGACTTTAATGCTGAAAGGGAGCTGTTAAGGGGTGAATTGTGTCCCCCACAACCTCAGAACGTGGCCTTATTTGAAAACAGGATTGTTGTAGATCTAATCGTTTAAGACGCGGTCACACTGGCGTGAGGCGGGCACCTCATTCAGTATGACCGATGACCTTGTAAACTAGGGAGATGTAGACGCAGACGCGCATACAGGGGAAACTCGTGGGAGGGTGAAGACAGCCCTGGCAGGCCGAGGAGGAGGCCCCGCCAGGCTCCCCCGCACCCCCTGCGGGAACCGACCCTGCTGCCGGCGCGTTCACTGCCGATTTCCAGCCTCAAGAACCCAGACGGCAAACTCGCGCTGTTTGAGCCGCTCAGTCTGTAGTGCTTTGTTATGGCAGCCGCCGCAAACTAATGCGCAAACTAATGCGGGAGCTTAGCGTCCACCCCGCCCAGCACCCAGACGCCCTCCGCGCTGAGCTCAGCGCGCCCTGATCGGCTCCCGCCACAGGAAGTGCGCGATCACGTGACCCGGGCCTCTGACCTTGGTGCTGACAGGCAAATCGAACACTTATTCACCGAGGGCACCGAAAGCCCCGAGGGCACCCCGGCCCAGCGGAGGCACCAAAAACAGAAGAAAATTAACCAACGTCCAGAATTTTGCAACCAGAAGATCTAACGAAGAAGCAGTTTTGGTTTTTAAATGCATGTGAATTGTGAGTTCTGTGGTTTAGAGGAGGGATCAAGGCACAATTTTATTAGTGTGCGGGGTATCTGAAGTGTCTTAACTGGCTAGTTCTTTAATGAAAAAAGATTAGAAAGAAACGAACCAATGTTAAATCGAGATTTTCTGGGGAGTAAAGTTGGGGTAGGAAGTTATTATTTTCTTACGTACCTGTATTTTCTAATTTGTACAATGAACATGAGTTGTTTGTGAATTTAGAAAAACAATAAAAGGATAGTCACCTTACTACAGAGTCCAGTCTCACGGCACACAGCACGATTGTGACCTACTATTCCTAAGTCTCTCCTCACTAGACTCTAAACTTGCCATAATTCTCACGAACAGGCAAGGAGGAAGGGAAAGAGAAGACACTAATTCTCCTTGGCCTCTTGCTAAATTTTTCCTGAAAAAGATTATTGCCACATAGTAAAAGAAATATAACTGCCTTACTATGACATGCCAATTTTTTTTAACTTAAATTTTTTAGAGCAGTGAGGTTCACAGCAAAATTGAGAGGAAGGTACAGAGAGGTCCCATATATCTCCTGTCCCCACACAAGCACGGCCTCCCCATTATTCACACACCCTGTCAGAGGGCACGTTTGTCACAGTGAACCGGCACTGACTCGTCCAAATCACCCAGAGTCCACAGTTCCCATGAGGGTCCACCCCCGGTGGTGTACATCCTATGGGTTTGGACAAGAGTATAATGGCATATGTCCACCATTGTAATGTCATACAAAGTGTTTTCGCAGCCCTAAAAATCCTCTGTTCTCCACCCATTCGTTCCATCCTCACCCCAACTCCTAGCAAAAACTAACTCCTCCATTTACTGTCTCCACAGTTTTGCCTTTTCCAGAATGTCCTACAGCTGGAATCATGCAGTATTACGTAGCCGTTTCAGATCGGCTTCTTTCACTTGGTGATCGGTGTTTAAGTTTCCTCATGTCTTTTCACGGCTTGACAGCTCATTTCTCTTTGGCGCTGAGTAACATTCCACTGTCTGGATGGGCCACCGCTCGTTTACCCACTCGCCTACTCAAGGGCATCGTGTTTGCTTCCACGTGCTGGCAACTGCATGTAAAGCTGCTGCAAGCAGCCATGTTCAGGTTTTTGCGTGGACATAAGTTTTCAGCTCTTCTGGGTGAATACCAAGGAGCGTGACTGCTGGACTGAATAGTAAGAATATGTTTGGTTTTGTAAAAATTGCCAAACTGCCTCCCAAAGTGGCAGCACCATTTGGCATTCCCATCAGCAGTGACCGAGAGTCCCTGTGTCAGCATTTGGCATTGTCGCCGGTGTTCTGGACACCAATTTAATAAGTGTGCCGTGGTGTCTCGTTGATGTTTTCGTTTGCCTTTCCTTGATGATATATAATGTGGAGCAACTTTTCATATGCCTATTTACTTTGGTGAAATGTCCGTTAAGATATTTGGCCCATTTTTAAATGGGGTTGTTTGTTTCCTTATTGTTCAGTTTTAAGACTTCTTTGAATATTTTAGATAACAGTCCTCTCTCAGATGTGTCTTCTGCAAACATTTTCTCCCAGTCTGCGGTTTGTCTTCTCATTCTCTTTGAGATGTGCTAATTTTTAAATCCAATAGTCACATCCATTTTCTTAATTCAGTGAATATTGCTGAACTTCAGGTCTGTCACTTCCCCTAATTCCTGACTCAGAATAAGGGCTCAAGTGATTAGTAAATAGGATATAAATATGACACTGAAAATTATGCCAGTCCAAGAACAGACTTGAACCACTACGTTTTGGAGAGGAAGTTCCTAGAAGAGGCTCAGTTAACTCAGTAAAGATTTTGAAGAGGCAGCAGATTCATATTAATGTGGGTAGATAGAGTAGAATATAATGAACACCAGCTGAGTGTTCATTAACTCATTCTGATTACTGCTACGCTTGTTTCTTAAGGATATACCTATTTAATATTTTCTGAATCTATTTTTTTGTTAAGGGATGACTGTGGGTAGCCTGGGAAAATTAGCTGTGACGAGAGGACTGACAGCCTGCAGGAAGTCAGGATAAGGCGGTGGTTAAAATTCTGGAATCTCATTTTCGAAGATCAGACACAAGCCTCCTTTCTGTCTTTGTCACAAAAATATGAACTGCACTTTGTAAAAAAGGCACAGTAAACAAAATTTCGCTTATATATTAATCATGTAACTTACCTCATCGATGAGAGCTGATTCAAAATACTGGTGGGCAGTAGCGAGAGCAAGCTTTAGCCATATCTTATATTCCAGGGATGGCCAGAAGACGTCAAAGCCTTCATACAAATCCTCCAGGGAGATGAAGCAGGCCTGAAATCGCAAGGAGTCATGCAGGGAGCTGATTCGGAACTAAACTACAAGACCATCCGAAAACAAGATGCCTGCAGATTAATCTTCATCAAACGTCTTAGAAAAACTGACTATAAAGCTCAGTATAATTATGATACTGTGCCATTTAAAAGCAATGTATTATTGGAAAAGCTGTCCACTGTGTGTGAGATAATACTATTTACAGTCTAATTAAAGCTATAGGCTTACTAGTAGGCCAGGAAAATCTATATCAGTCAATAGCTCTGATAAAGGACATGGCTCATGAGCCCAGGATTCAGAAACTAAGCCCTATGAACGTCTCTATTTTTATTGCCACAGTAGGTAAAGTGGCCTCATGCATAGTATTTGTTCTCAAACTGCTTACCTGAATAA
>NW_011888975.1:142265-145012 GCF_000151845.1 Pteropus vampyrus | reverse complement strand
TACTCAAGGGCATCGTGTTTGCTTCCACGTGCTGGCAACTGCATGTAAAGCTGCTGCAAGCAGCCATGTTCAGGTTTTTGCGTGGACATAAGTTTTCAGCTCTTCTGGGTGAATACCAAGGAGCGTGACTGCTGGACTGAATAGTAAGAATATGTTTGGTTTTGTAAAAATTGCCAAACTGCCTCCCAAAGTGGCAGCACCATTTGGCATTCCCATCAGCAGTGACCGAGAGTCCCTGTGTCAGCATTTGGCATTGTCGCCGGTGTTCTGGACACCAATTTAATAAGTGTGCCGTGGTGTCTCGTTGATGTTTTCGTTTGCCTTTCCTTGATGATATATAATGTGGAGCAACTTTTCATATGCCTATTTACTTTGGTGAAATGTCCGTTAAGATATTTGGCCCATTTTTAAATGGGGTTGTTTGTTTCCTTATTGTTCAGTTTTAAGACTTCTTTGAATATTTTAGATAACAGTCCTCTCTCAGATGTGTCTTCTGCAAACATTTTCTCCCAGTCTGCGGTTTGTCTTCTCATTCTCTTTGAGATGTGCTAATTTTTAAATCCAATAGTCACATCCATTTTCTTAATTCAGTGAATATTGCTGAACTTCAGGTCTGTCACTTCCCCTAATTCCTGACTCAGAATAAGGGCTCAAGTGATTAGTAAATAGGATATAAATATGACACTGAAAATTATGCCAGTCCAAGAACAGACTTGAACCACTACGTTTTGGAGAGGAAGTTCCTAGAAGAGGCTCAGTTAACTCAGTAAAGATTTTGAAGAGGCAGCAGATTCATATTAATGTGGGTAGATAGAGTAGAATATAATGAACACCAGCTGAGTGTTCATTAACTCATTCTGATTACTGCTACGCTTGTTTCTTAAGGATATACCTATTTAATATTTTCTGAATCTATTTTTTTGTTAAGGGATGACTGTGGGTAGCCTGGGAAAATTAGCTGTGACGAGAGGACTGACAGCCTGCAGGAAGTCAGGATAAGGCGGTGGTTAAAATTCTGGAATCTCATTTTCGAAGATCAGACACAAGCCTCCTTTCTGTCTTTGTCACAAAAATATGAACTGCACTTTGTAAAAAAGGCACAGTAAACAAAATTTCGCTTATATATTAATCATGTAACTTACCTCATCGATGAGAGCTGATTCAAAATACTGGTGGGCAGTAGCGAGAGCAAGCTTTAGCCATATCTTATATTCCAGGGATGGCCAGAAGACGTCAAAGCCTTCATACAAATCCTCCAGGGAGATGAAGCAGGCCTGAAATCGCAAGGAGTCATGCAGGGAGCTGATTCGGAACTAAACTACAAGACCATCCGAAAACAAGATGCCTGCAGATTAATCTTCATCAAACGTCTTAGAAAAACTGACTATAAAGCTCAGTATAATTATGATACTGTGCCATTTAAAAGCAATGTATTATTGGAAAAGCTGTCCACTGTGTGTGAGATAATACTATTTACAGTCTAATTAAAGCTATAGGCTTACTAGTAGGCCAGGAAAATCTATATCAGTCAATAGCTCTGATAAAGGACATGGCTCATGAGCCCAGGATTCAGAAACTAAGCCCTATGAACGTCTCTATTTTTATTGCCACAGTAGGTAAAGTGGCCTCATGCATAGTATTTGTTCTCAAACTGCTTACCTGAATAAAGAAGACTATGCTTTCAGAATTCAAACTAAATGACCTTAGGTGAATTAAATTCAGCCTTCCGACTAAATCTATGCCTTCTATCTTCTTCCAGAAATGCGATGCTATGAGCCTGACGAATCGACATTCCCTCGGCCCACACAGCCCTAGCTCTCTGTCTCTGCTGCATCTAAAAGCCCCCAAAGCGGGAGAATTCTTGGTGAGCGGGAACTTTGGCGCATTTCTGTTTGAGTCCCCCGCAGCTCGTGGAACATCAGGCCGCCTATTCTTACTGAGCAAGTGAAAAAAAGCAAGAAAGGGAGTTTAAAAACACGAGAGTTCTTTAAAAAACTGCTCTCGTAATGGTGGCCGTGTATAGAGCCAGGCACCTTACGCAGCTATTTTCCTAATCTCCGCAACATCAAAAGTTAGATAGTCTCTCTTTTAATCAGCGCAGACACAAAGACTCAAAGAGGTTACTCTCGCTCCAGACCCCACAGCCGAGATGGGACACACTGAGTCTGCCTTCCGTCAGCTTGTCTACCTGCTTGCTTCACGGCGGCCGGTTGGGTGACTAAATAAGATATCAGCTCTCAAAGGAAGAAAACATGCTGCCTTCCCTACCGACGTGAGGAAGAGTTAACTAATAGCCCACCAGCTGGACGCACCCGTTTCTGACCTGTAAGATGGTTTCGCAGATGGCGGTATACTCAAATTCACGCTTAAGCAGACAGCTCAGCTCTCCGATTATGTCCCCACAAGTGCAGTACTCCGTGAATGTGGTTTTGGACTCTCCGTCAGGTCGGAGGCTGCTGTCTATTCCAAAGGTAGGAGGTGAACTGTGCAGCTGCAAAGGGCCAAGGGAAATCCACGATTAAAAACCCCTCGACCCGACCCTGTTAGCACAGCGGAAGGGGAGGGTCTTCGTGAGTCCTTTCAGGTGTGAGTCAGGCTTCCTCACAATCACGGTTACTTTTCAGGTGTGAGTCAGGCTTCCTCACAATCACGGTTACTTTCACGTTTCAACTCCCCAAGGCAAAGAATGTTTCCAAGCTTTCGCTTTAGAAACGCCCCTATCTACCACTTTCTGCTTGAACATTTCT
>NW_011888975.1:133587-141095 GCF_000151845.1 Pteropus vampyrus | reverse complement strand
CTTGACCTCTTATTACGTGCCCTTCGGGACAAGTGAATTGATTTCTCTGTGCATCAGTTGTTACAAGGATTAAATGTCATAACGTGCTGCCATTCCCGACCACCCTTTTACGAATCACAATCCACCTCTCCCGCTCTCCATCACCTCTAAGATACTACTATCTATTCAACGTATTTATTTTGTTCATTGTCCCATCGCTTTCTATGCCTCTACTAGAAAGTAAAGTCTAAGAAGGCAGGGATTTTTGTCTGTTTTATCAATTCTGTGTCTAGACTGAACTATTGTCTGCTGCATGGCAGTAATAAAGTAAATATTTGTTGAACAAATGAGTGAATGAATGACTGAATGAATGAAAAATAGCAGACACTTATTAAGGGCTATACTTGTGTTAGTCAGCATTATATGTTTATTATAATAGTTTATTTCCATAATCAGTTTTGATATTTTTAAGGTCTGAAACACTCATTCCAAAAAAGGAGCAAGCCAGATACACTATTTGCGTTACTGTAAGGGTTTGTCACTTGTAACCGTCATCTAGGATCTAAGAATATTTGGATCAGAGCTGGGGCTCACCCCTGTAATAATTCAGCTACTAGTATTTGGATTCTGATGGATTCCTGTCCCCATCACTCTGCTGACATCTTTCTCTCTTTCTCTGGTCACCAAAAGCCTCCTATCAGTCAAATTAAAAGTCATGTTTTTGATCCTCATCCTATTCGGCCTCTGAGAGGATGCGACATTGCGGCCCAGTTCCTCGTTCGCGACTCTCGTTTTTTTTTTTTTGAGGCGAGTAACTGGACCACTCCTAATACTGGGTTCCTTAATCGAACACCATGGAAAAGACTCCTTCCTCCCAGGACTGCTGTGAGGAGTAAGTGATGACTATGAAAGCACTTTGTAAAAGGGGAAGAACCTTCTAGATGTTCGGTGTTATCACTGGCTCTCAGCGGCAGTGTTCGCTCTGGGCGGAAATGGTTTCATTTGGAAAAGAGAATATGTTAAAAATTGGAAACTTTCTTGTTTCCTAAATTTCTCCTAATGTTATAATTACATATTTCGAAACACATTTTCAGTAAAGAATACATAGTCCCTTACGATTGCCATTCCTGAAATAATTAAGTAGATTCCTTGTGGCGTTTCACCTTCTGTACAAATGACATCTCCATAGTCGAAATAGGCAAGTTGAGCTTTTTCCTGAAAAAGAAAAGAAAGAGTCAACATAAAAGCATCATAGTCTACTTTTCTAAATCAAAATAAGATTTTAAAGTGAAAATGGCCTTCGAGTAGGTAGCTTTAAAACACAAACTACATTCTCTGGTTTGTTAAGGAATTGTAAAGTGCTAACATAACCTTATTCACCTTTAGGAAGAAAGGAACAAGCAAGCAAACTATAGACTTCGTGACTGGCACCCGGTACAGTGACTGATAGAAACACCCAATAAATGCGAGGTTGGGTAGCTATTTGTAATAAACTGTGGTAAGTCCTATGTGATAATGACATATGAGACAGGGAGGGACAGGACGTTCTGGAAAAATCCAGAAAGGCCACACGACAGTGTCTTGGGTGTCCAGGGAAGACTTTACAGAAGAAAGAACAGCTAAGCCAAAGAATGATGAGCCGAAGACCCCTCAGGGCAGAGGGTTCGGTATATGTGAAGACCCAGGAGCAATGAGAATATCTTGCATCGGGGAGTAGAAAAAATGAAAAATAAGTATCGTCAAATCTGAGGTCAGAAAATAGGACAGAATCTTTACCTTGAAGAACTCAATGAGAACATCTTTATTTTCCAGCCAAACAATATTATGAAGATATTTGTCGGGAGTAGGGGGCGGGATTGCCATTGGAAAGTTATTCAGTGCTTTTATTTTTGAAAGCAGCGCCTAAAAAAAAACAACAAACAATCAACATAAGGGTGAGCAGATCCTGTAACAGGAAAGGAACATTAGGTAAAAAGTAAGGAAATCTAAATAAACTATTGTTATGCAAATTTAACCTTGATTATTGACTCAGCTTCTCTCACCCGATTTAAATTATCCTCTAACCTTTTTTGGCCCCTGTTCTCCCCTTATTACTATTTTCACTGATATGCTATCTCATATTCAACTTATCAGCTTTGTAATCCTGTTAACGTTTATATTCTGCCCTGTCTTAATCTCAAATTATCTAAACTTCACAGTTGATTACTATATGATTTAATGCCATACTCTTTCAAATTTTTTTCGCATGTATTTTGATTTGCTTCTCTAAGCCTTTTTTTAACTTCAGGGGATACAGTTCTAGTTTTGTGGCGTCTGAGAAGCCTTCCCTGGCTTCCCCCACCAGATAATCACTTGCCTGCCTTATTCCCGTGCCATCTCCAACAGGTTTGTCTTGTGGAACTCATGGCATTGCAGTATTATTTTTACTTATGTGTCTCACCCTCCATGTTAGGTAACATTTGTTGACTGGATGAATAAATAACTAAATAAAAGAATGAGGAGGAAGAGCCTGTGGACTTTGGGGTCAGTGTTATATTCATTAATTATCCCAATCTCCTCAAGAGTCCATAGCACATAGTAAGAATCCAACACATATTTATGTAATTAAATTGAATAGACTTACTTAGTTCCTTATGACCTGGGGTTAATGATTATATTTCTTTGACTGACGACTGATATGCATGCAATTAGTAACTGCTGAATGATTGTTTACCCATCACCTTTCTAAACAAACCTAGGGGGAAAATAAGTCTCTCTCCTCATAAGGGCTATGTGGATATCCAGCATTCAGCTGAATCTTATGTAGCCTTCAAAATGATAAATGAAAAAATACAGAAACGCAAAACACAACGCTTAGAGTTGTAACTTGAAGAATATTCTAAAGTAGCCCTTCTCTTCCCTCTCGCCCACATGCAGAAATCATGCTCCCCACTGCCTCCTTCACCGTGATGTTATAGAGACTCAGGAGACGGAGCCATTGAGGGGAAAGCTGGCCTGTCCCACGCTCCCTCCCTTTCTGGGCCATGGAGGTGAGACTGTGTCCGGGAAATGGCCAGAAGCCCAGAGCACGGTGGCCTGTGGCTGGGCGCAGCCAACAGCAAGGACAAACATGTGATGCCCAGGAGCAGCTTATCAGCGAGCGTCGCGGACAGAACGTAGGACCAGAACTTCCATTAGCTGAAGCAGACAGACCCTTGTGTAGGAGGAAGAACATTCTTATTTGCACGAATACAGTCTAGATGGTAAAAGTGATAGAGTGGAAGGATTAAACATTAAACATTTTCCCCTCTGGCTTACGTTCCTAATTTTTTTGGCAAATGCATTTATAATCATTCAAAAGTCCACTTATCAGCTAACTGGTTGGGGTGTCTTCTCTGCTCCTCCCTTCTCAGAGCGGCCCCCTCCCTGACCCCCACCAACACACACACAGACACATACATATACACACAGACACACACGACAGAGACACAGGGACACACACACACATATGCGCACACAGGCTGGTCCCCTCCCTACCACACTAACATCACAGGCCTCCCGCCTGCCTCGCCACGGCTGTGAGAACTGGGAAGCATCGTCCTCCAGTTGACAGAGAAGCAGAAGAATCTAGCGAGTTTGTAGAGAAAGCCAAAAGGCCACCCTGATAGGAACAGAAGAATCTGGAACACTTTCTGGGATCCCGTTCGAGTCCCTTCCTGAAGCCCGGTCACATGGTCTGGCTACCGTGGGTTCTGTAAGGTTCTCTGTGTCCACATAACAAACCCTCCAACGCCATTTCTTTGCTACATCTAGCCCAGGTTAGTTTCTGTCACTTGCAACCAGGTACAGAGTTTGGACATGGAGTGCACCAGTAGCACAGGTGCTGATGGCCACCGGCATTAACCAAGGCTGCGGGCAACTTAGAGGTGACACTGAGGTTAGTCACCCGTTTTCCAGCCTCCTTCGCTCGCTGCACTCTGCTAAGGCTGTAGAGGAAGCTGCTGTGTTACCTTATTCATCTCCATGCCTTCGTGCTTATCAATAATGCCCCTTGACCAAAGGAAGGTGAGGTTCTTCAGAGCCTTGGCGATCACGTTCCGGATCGCCTGCCTGGTCTTCAAAGCGATGACGACATCGCGGCCCTCATGCTCTATGAGTCCTGGACGAAGAAAACCGCCCGTCAGCCAACGGCGTGATAAGCACAGTGGAAACGCATCTCGGTACGACAGTCTGTCATCGCCAGAGCATTTACGCGATAGCCTTTCATTCCTGTTTCATACAGAACTTGTGGGGCCGCAAGGACCAGTTATTTTTGTCTCCATTTTATGGGTGAGAAAACTGAAATCTGGCTCCCCATGCCAGCCAGGAGAAAATCGCCCCGTCTGCCGTATTCCCATGGTATCCCTCCCGCCTCCATCATGGCAGGTGACAGGGCACTATGACTATTTTTACTTGTCTCATCCTCCACATCACGCCATTTTTGTTGCCCCTGGACTTTGGCTGCTGGGTCTTTCTGAGATCAAATCCCACATTTTTTCCTCTTTCGTGAACATGAGAGGTCACAGATGGGACTGGAGTCAAGGCTAAACCCAGACCCGTTTCATTTTTGTGACCCTAAACATCTGGAAGGGACTCGACCGTTTATTGAACTGAAATGGGCTGACCGGTAAATTCTATATTTTCGCTGGAGGCGAAAAGGGAACCGTGATCGAGTGAGCTGGTGTTGGTGTCAGGTACCCCTGGGCTGGCTGTCTCGCCCACCACGTACCGGCCATGTGACCTCAGGCAAGTTAACGTTCCTAACCCTCAGTTTCTTCATCTATAAATGATGATGATAACAGTACCTGCCTCACAGCGTGGTAATCGGCATTAAATGACATGATGCATATAAAGCTGTTAACGCTGGCAACCAGGGTTCAGTCACCAGCTGCAGTGACCACATGGGACAGGCCCTCCCTTTTACAGGACGGAACCAGGAAAACTCCGCAGTGTTCTGTACCAGCCCAGCATAAGGCAGGACAGCAGCTCGTAGGCACCTAATCTTTAAAAGCACGGAAATAAAAATCTGCCCATAAGCAAATGGCCGCCATGGGCCCTGGATTTCCTGAGACGGTGCCAAATTACTCTGGCCTATTGTCTCCAAAGCTCGAATTTCACGCATTAGACCGTGTTCTTTCTACTTTGATTTGGAAAAGTATTCTCCTCCTAAATCCACATGGCATCTTATAACAGGGTTATGAATGCAAAGTGGTTTTACTTTATTTCTCTGATTAAGAGCCCAAACATTGCTGGGCTCTCTACCGCCCACTTTTCACACACCAAAAGCCTGGCCACGGACCCCGTGTTAGGGAAACAGATCCAAGAAGCTTTGTATAAAACCCTAGGGCCCCTGCTGTGTGCTTCGGCTCAAGCAGAGTGACCTCAGATGCTCAAGAAATGACATACCTTTGCAGCTTCACACTCCTAAGTATCCTTGCAAACAAAGTAAAAGGAAAAAAAAAAAACACCTTTTCATAAAGGTAATCTTCGCATGTCTCTTTCTTACGACCCTAAGGAATCCGGTCCTGCCACCTTAATACACTCTGCACACTCCTCAACCTTTCCTCTGTGATCCCGTAGCATCCCGTAGGACTTCTCTCTCACTTTCTGCAGTTATCTACCGATCCTCTCATACCCGCCGCCAGGCTCCACACCTTTTGCCCACCTGTCCCATTACAGGTGTTCGATAAATGCTTGTTGGATGAGCGGACGGATGGATGAGTAATTGAATGGAAGCACGGACTTGGCTTCCTTTGGTTAAACTATGGAACGGTGGGTCCTAGAGCAAATAAGCCTGCAACATCGCTGGAGGCGAAAACGACAGGCCTGGGGCCGTGCTCGCCTCGGCACAGCCTGAGAAGGCAGGTTCTCTGGCAAAGGCAGTAATGCTGGGGAGAGAGAAGGCAGCTGCAGGACAAGAGGAAAGCCGAAGATGGGAGGGAGCGACTCCGTATCAGAAGCTGTAGGCTGGAGTCCACGGGAGCCGAGCAGGGCCGGCGAGGACGGGACGTTGGGGACAGCACTCATTCACAGGGTCACCGGGAGTCGGAGCCAACTCAACAGCACGTAAAACACACACACACACACGCACACACACACACATGCACACACGCACACACACGCACACACGCACACACACGGTGTGATTTCAGGAAATGAGACACTCAACCACTTACCTAGTTCTTTGATAGCATCTCGTTTGTTGGTTTCCAAAATTTCATATAATTTCTGTAAAAAGTTAAGAAAAACAATTTGTCATTACGCCGAGTGCATTTCTGGCTTTGAAATCGGAGGGGAAACAAGTACAGTAGCAGAAGTTTCACTGAGGCTATGATTCGGGGGAGATATTTGGCTGGATTCTTCTCGCTGCTTTCCCCATGCTCACACTCAACGCGACGAGGAAAGTTTGTACAGTCCGTCGCTCGCATAACTACTGTGCCTAAGGTTTCTCGGAGAACGCGAGGGTGCAGTCCACGTGCACCCAGGAGGGTCCCAAAGATAGAGCCCCAGTAGTGGGGGCCAGTCTGTTGGGAGCACAGAAGCAGTGGAATGATGAGAAAATACAGTGTCAGGTAGTTATGTTTCCTCGGATAACTCCTGATATAATTGAAGAAATAGCTCCATTTCAGGCTCTCCATGGGGCTTACTCTCTAGCCTAGAGTCTTCTGGAGCTTGCACTTGGACCGAACAATGACAGTCCCCTAGGATGGTCAGATACAGGGGCCTGGAATTCCACAATCAGAAAATGCACGGCACTGTGCCATGGAACGACTGGATTGTTGTCTAAAGTTTAAGCAGTTAAAGTTTTTGTTACTGTTTTTGGTTGAGAATAATCACGTGTAATAAATCTCTCATCGTGAATACAGTTTTAATTAAATTGTTTCTTCTCACGCGATAGCATCGAATCCACATTGAGAAGGTGTCAAATTGTTAGCTTGCCCACAGCAGCCACGTGCCGTGGCCCAACCCAGCTTGCGTAGGTGCCGTGAGAGCAGCTAAGCCCTCTTCATACCAAACCGGACCCCAAGAACACTCTGTAAAACTGCTATGAAATGACCTTGCACAAGACAGCGTAGGAACGGACTCCTGCCGCTCTCCGATAAAAACGCCAAGGGGAATCATTTCATCTCTTACGCTTCGCGACAACTGCCCCCAAACCTCCATCCTGGCTCCAAACTCCTCAAAACGCCTTCATGACTCCCCCGCCAGCACTTGTGTTTCTGCCCTTCCTGTTTCTGAAATCTTTTCTCTTATGAATAGCTCTATGATGTTTGTACCAAAGATCGGTCTAGGCTTTCGGTAGTTGTTTTAACTTTCTTCTCCAATATTCGAAGCCAATCAGCAGGATAAAATTCTGTTGCACATTAATATTCGACCCAATAATCAATACTCCTTTGATAAATCCAGATAACATTTCTCTAGCGGATCTATAAAGATAGCATGAGAATGTCAGATGCCTTCCTAAAATTCAGGTGCACCCTTCCTACAGTGGTCCCAGGAGTTAAATTCAC
>NW_011888975.1:126391-131877 GCF_000151845.1 Pteropus vampyrus | reverse complement strand
AAAAAAAAATCATATATGACACGTAAAACAGCCCTTTTAGGAACATTCCTCTGCTGAATCACCGTCACCTGGAGTGGACAGACTGGTTGGCTAGCAGGTGACTCGCTCCATCTCCGAGTTCCTAGCATGCTCACGTCCTCAGCTCCCCATTCGGTACTTACCTCATTCTGCCTGGAAATCAGGAGATAAAAAGTAAATACACAAACGCCCGCATTCATCCACTCCCCAGTGCCAGCATTTCCAGTTTTCTTGCCAAACCTTTGTTCTCTCTCCGTCTTTCTTCCTCACCACTTCTGACCTACTTTCTCTCGGAGGCCTTGTTCCGGCCTCGATGCCTGCTTGAGGCTTTTCCCAAGTGTCCTCTCTCAGGGAGTGTTACCCAGACAGACAGAATCTCTTCTCTGTAGTCAGAAAATACAAAGAGTAGATTTTCTTCTACGAAGATCATAAATGAGTTTGATCCTAAGTAGCTGAAATTTAAGGAGCAGAGACTATTCCCAGCAGCGCCTTGAGTAACACAATAAACAACTGAACCCCTTCACCTGCTATAATTTATCTGTCGGGCCGAATACATGTAGAAAAGGTCTCGAAAGAAATGAACCTGCCAAAGTGATTTTTCTCTCCCGAAGGACCAGTGTCCGTCTCTCACCTGATATATGGATTCTCGGTCAGAAATTTGTTGTATTAAAAATTTGGTGTCCTCCTGACTTTTGACATAGCCTCTTGTAATACTGTACATCAAGCTGAGGCGCTTATTGATCTGCACATCTGCAATTTTTTTCAGAAATGGTATTATTATCTGGAATGATGGAGAGAGAGAAAACGGAAGGTCCCATGAGGAGAAGCACTCTCGAAGGCGGGATTCTCAAAGGGTCGTCTCTGGACCAGCGATGGCATCGCCCGGAGGCTTGTGCGAAGCACGAACTCTGGGCCCGCTCCGGGCCTGCTGAACCGGGGGCCCTGCGGCTGGGGCACGGGTACCCGTGTTTTAACAAGTCCCCCAGGTGACCACATGCGCACTCGAGTTCGAAAGCCACTCTCTAAAGAAATAACAACTTACTAGCTGCCACTGCTCTCCCCGCATTCTTCACATCCCTCCCCGATTTTAGGAGACAAGCATGGGGGTCCTATAATCTGGGTGACAGTTACCAAGCAAATACATCATCTCTCTGCACCTCGGTTTCTTCACTTGTGAGATAAGGACCTGAGGGTGTCCAAGTTCCTTCTCAGCTCTAAGTTTCTCGATTCATCGGCTGCGGCAGGAGAATGTAGTGACTGAAGACCATGGGATTTTCAGTGCAAACCTCCCTGGGCTCAAACACCAACTCCTGCTCGCTACCCCTGTGACCCTGAACTACTTATTTAGTGATTTTGAAGGCTCAGTGTCCTCGTCTGCAAAACGAGGACATCAGAATGTAAGAAGCAGGATTCCAGTGGAGCTGCTCCTCACAGCTGCCCAAGCACAGATTCAGGGGCACGTCGGGCGTGCAGGGCACACGGCGAGGGACCGGGTAACAAAGGAGGAAGACGTGAACGGAAGAATACCGGAGCGGAGGACTTGCAAGAGGAGAGAAAAGGGAGATTTTTCTTTTCTTAGCTGGTGTTTTGGTTGTAAACTTTGGGCAGAGGGAGAGGTGTTAAAAGAGAATTTTTACTAGTTTTATTCCATGATGCACTGATACCCCGTGAGCTATTCCTAAGAGGATCTGAGCTAAAAGTCTCCAATACTTTTCCAAGCCCTCCAACGCAGGTGCGTTTCTTTGGAAAGCACCTAACTTGATATAACAGTGACAGCTACTTCATAGGGCTAGTATAATATTTAATTAGATAATGTGCTATGTTCCCGGAACATAGTAAGCATTCAATAAAATAAGCTAATCACGATTCTATAAATTACATTAATTAATTACACTGATCCCGTAAATAACTTCATTGAGATTTGCCAGTGTGCTGCTGAACAGAAGTGACAGCTGGGTGACAGTCTAAGTGGAGTCGACTTCCACTATTAGACATCTTTAAATCTTTATTTCACCCAGTGAGACTTTTTGCAAAGTATTACTTCTAAAATAACTATTTTCCATTCATCTGTATAAGATCGCTTAATAAAAACAGATAACCCAAGGAAGCTTCTACCTTTCACTTCAAGACCTAGCCTCGGACTACACATTTCTGATTTCTAGGGTAGTTTGTATTATGGCGTAGTTCTAGGGTAGTTTATACTTATGGGAACACTTAGCCCTAATCTCGGTTCATAGGCAAAATTATAAATAATCAAAATTACCCCTTAAGCAGGTTTTGTATATACCGCTCTGTACAGCAGCTCGGCGGCGTGGAGAACCCAGTAGCTGCCTGTAGAGAAGGCGTTCCAGGACGAGACCGACCTCCTTCCCTCATCTCTTTCCTAACAGTGAGGGTTTTTTTGGTTTTTTTTTTTGTTTTTGTTTTAAGACCTTTAACCAACAGTATAGAAAAAAAAAAAAAACACCAATATTTAAAAGCGTGAAGTTTTACCTTGATGAGAGGAATAAACCTAAGCATTCTTAAATATCCCAATATTACTGCAATCTGAATAAGAACGAAGTGGTCCGGTCTCAATTTGACAAAATATAGACAAAAGACATCAACAATTCCGATGATCACAATAGAAAATTCCAGAGTATTCCAATGTTGATTAAAATATTTCTTTTTCAAAATTATTATCTGTTTAGAAAACAAATAGAACCTATGTCATTTCGTAGCGCCTATACAATTATGTGGGGGCGTGGATCTTAAAAATTAAGTTAAATCCTCAACTACAAATGAGTTATATTCCAAAAGTTGGGTTTCGAGTTATTCATTTAGAATTCCAAAAAATTCTTTTTAATCTCCAACATCAAAAAAAGTAATTTCATTCAAAGTATATAATCTGTAATGAAGCCAAAATTCCTAAAACAAGGCATGAAAAATAGCAATAAATGGGTTCACTGTGATTCTATTAGTAATAATTAAAGTATGAAGATGGTAATGATGACAAATCATCTTTGAAGTAAAAAGTAGTCATCATATGATGATGAGGACCTAGCAAACCAATTTGTTTTTAGTCACTGATTTATTTTTTTGCATCAATACAGAGAGTATTCAAGGGACACATCTGTTCTGGATTTTCAATTCTCTTTACCTGATCTTTGAGACTCTTTTCACTTTTCTGATACTTACTTTATCTGATATCCAAAACCGTGACCATTATATTGAGTTTATTATTAAACCCAGAAAATGTAAAAAAATTACTTGATTTCTAGGATTCTATCGACTGTTACAGCAAATGGCTTCTGATATCAAGTCATTTTAAAATATAACAAAAACGAATTCATAATATCTCAATTGTTCTTTTTGTAGGATACATTTCTATTTTAAACAGTACCTTCAATGTTGACTGTAATATAAACAAAAATAGAAAATAGTAGTTTACTGACATCAGTGATAACACATTTAATTCTCTTGCCATTGGCCATAAATGCATTATCATAGGATAAATGTAGATTAATGATACAATATGTCCCGCATATTCAAATTCTTCTGAAAATACAATGTGATGTATAAATATCAGAAATTTATTATTCCTAAAAAAAAAAGAGAGATCAAATAAAATGTAGGATCACTTTAAAAGTATAATAATTAAGATCTGAAGTTTAGCATTTGTTTAAATAAAACATTAACTTGAAGAAAGTATAAATAAAATAAAACAGTAGATAAGCAAAAACCTAAAACATACTTTCTATACATAAAAATCATAATGGAGAAAGATAAAAATATGGCTCTTGTTCATCTGTATCAGGGATAGGGAGCTTTTTTTTTAAAATCAAGGCAATAACACATAGGAAACAATGCAATGATTCATACATTGAAAGCAAGAAACAAATGTAGAGAAAAACATCAGCATCATTTAAAATTAGGAACAGGAAAAAATATTCTATTCAATAATTACCATGACATATTTAAATTTTTTTTCGATCCACCTAGAGTAGAGCCTTGGTTGTATATATATCGGGTTTTAGTTTTTTACATTTCTCTTTAAACTTAATAAATGGAAGAAAGTAGAAAATTATCAAAATTTATTATGAAAGATAAGTTAACACCCACTTAAAATTTAGTAATGTTAAGGCTCCTGGTAGCTTCTTGTTTTGACATATTCTATTAGTAGCAAAACCTTGTCTCCCTGCTCTAAAAAGTATGTAAGTTCACAGCTTATATAACAAAGCAAAAAATGCACCCGAGTTGAGTAAAATCTGTATCTTGAGATATTTTGGAAAATTGGTTACAGGTATTATTAATGCTGTGTCATATTTTTTCCTGACTACAGATCACCCTACAGCATGGATGAAATTAAGCTGAGAGCTGGATCTAGTGCACGAATTTGATGCTTCTCACCCCACTCCCGACATTACATCCGGAATACCAGAAGGCCGTGTAGGCTGCCAGGTGAGCACCATGACGCTAAGACATGGCAAACTTGACGAATCCAGATGTGACCATCCCCCTCTCCTTCCCGCTCCTCCCCAACAGACACGTCAGGGAAGCTGCTGGAACAAGATGGCGAGAGAGACACGCTTCGCCACCTCGCCACTGGATCGGTGAGCGTAGTCTGTTTAATGAGGGAAATCCAGGTACTCTATTCTGACGATGCAGAGAGGTCATATTTTCAAATATATTGCTATTAAAAGTTCACAATACTTACTCATATGTACTAAGGGGTAATGGCTTAATTTTATGAAATTCCAAGAAAGTTAACATGTTTTTAAATTTCACAAGCCAACTTCTAGCTTTTACATAAGTTGAAACATCATGAATACTCATGAATCTAACAGAGAAAATACACACACGTTACATTAAAAAGCAAGTGCTACGCTTTGGGGGTAATACAAAAGGGAAATTTATACTGAACACAGATGTAACATGGCTATGGTGAACATGCTCCCTCCTGAGCCTGTGTCCAACCTCCCACCCAGTCCTGGTCATGGCACAGGAACATTTTGAGCACAAAATGCCTATTCCTGGAACCCTCCCTGACCTGAGGTCCAACACAGTGAAAGCTTTTCCAGCCCAGTTCTCTGGGGTTCAGAATCAAGCCTCCCTTTGCCATGCCTCACCTGGCCCAAGCCTCTCCAAAGCTGCAAGGCCCTACCCTTCCCAAGCTTTATCCAGGAACAGATGCTACATCTCCCAGGGACGTGACCGAGCTGCCCGAACGTTGACCGTCACCCACACAGGACCTCCCATCTCTGCTGCCCCACAGCTTTGTCTTGGACCATCCATAACCTACCATTTCCCAGGACTATGACCAGACGTCAATATATCTCTGAGATACTAAGCTTTTCCCACCTCGTTTGTTGATTCATTTTATTCCCACCAGATTTAGTTGCGTCTGTCAACACCATCAGCGGGCTCATCCTCCCCGCTCCACCACAGGGAGCAGCCTAACGGTAGCCTCCAGGCTTCCCTCCTCCCTC
>NW_011888975.1:121782-124531 GCF_000151845.1 Pteropus vampyrus | reverse complement strand
AAAAACTTTTTTCCAGGCTTATTGTGGTACGATCGAGCTGGAACACTGTCACATATAAAGCTTAGGTATACAATGTGACGATTTGATACCCGTGTATACTGCAAAATAATTACCACAACAAGGCTAGTAACACGCCCATCACCTCACGTACGTCATTACAACTTTTCTGTGCGTGGTGAGAATACTTCCAAGATCCACACTCTTAGCAGTGTTCAAGTATATAACACAGCATTGTTAACCGTGGTCACCATGCTGCATGTTAGACACCCCAGAACTTAACCCTTAAAAGTTTTGCTTTGACCGACATCTACCCATTAGAGTGACCTTCTTTGTCTCTTGCGACCAGTTTTGACTTAAAGTCTATTTTATCTGATATAAACAGAGCCTCTCCTGCTGTCTTTTCCTTATCATTATGTGGGTCTTTTTCCCACATGGTTTTCTGGTGACTAGAAAAAAAAAGTATTTTTCTAGTCACCAGAAAACCATGTGTAAGAATTAAAAGCATTGAAAGAATAAGAAAAAGAAAGAATAAGAAAAAGGAGCATACGAACAGTACCGACCATCTGTATCATGGCTACATGGAGCCTGGCTTCCTCTATTAAAACTTCATCTGTTGGAGACGCCTCTTTTTCGTCTTGGGAAACGTAGTAAATCGGGACAGAATCAGACTGCGTTTTACAAGCATACAGAGAGAAAGTGAAAAATAAGTAAAAACGATTAGGAGCTGTCAAATGCTTCACTCAACGAAGACTGCAATAACTCACATCGGAGTTGTGAAAATCAAGGGCCATCTTTAAGCAGATAACGTTCTCCGCGTAAGAAATGTGTTCAATCGCAGCTAAATAACTATTGACTGAGGGAGATTAAGAAGCAAAGTTCTTCCCCTACCTGTCTATGCTCGACTGCTCTCTGAAGCAGCCTTTTTTCTGCCTTTTTCTAATACTTCTCCAAGGAGAGATCTCTCCAAGGAGAGTTTCTTAACATGTTGGAAACATCGGCCAGTTTGTGAAAACATTAATTCTCCCGTATTTGGCAAATAAAGTTAGATCACCAAGACCTTCTCTTTAGTGACAGGATTCAAACGAGTCTTTTCGCGAAGATAGCAAAGCTCATAAATATACCCCCCTCGAGTTTTCTGACAGTTTAGCAGAATTAGGTTTTTTAATATATTATAATAAACTAAAGCAAGAGAGGCAGAGCCAAGGAGGAAAAGAAGGACTAATTTTTTGCCAGGTATCAACTCACCGAAGTGCTGTATTTAATCTTCACTTTTTCTTCTACTAAGGTCCAATTAACATTTGTCAAAATTTTCTCTGTTTTAAATAAAGTTATTGTGTTCTGTATTATCTCATGTATGTGCTTAATGGCATTTTGCATGGCCATCTGTCTTGGAAGAGAAATAGCAGACAAACCTGTAACAGAGAAGCGAGAGGCTGAACACAATGCACGGAAGTCTGCAAGGCAGGCAGAGACCTGGAAGGTGAAGTGAAATCTTGGCAGCACCTGCATAGCCAAACCAGAGTGCTTAGAGCAAGGACAACGTTTTGTCCAGAATTTTCCAGAAATGTACCCAACTATTTCTTTCCTTTGGCCTATCCAGCTTAACTTGATCTGAATCAACTGCTAAAGAATGTTCTATTAGTTTCCTTTCATTCCCTATAGCTAGAGACTTGACTCGCTATTTCAAGGCACCCCATGGGTGTTTCTCAAAGTGTGGAGCTCCCTGTGTGTTCTACAGATAGCACGGCTGCTTATTAAATTATGCACATCCCTGGGCTCCACATCTGGAGAATCGGATTGGCCTGGGAATTTGCATTTTAACAAGTTCTCCAACTGATTCTTATACGTAAGAAAATTTAAAGGCCTCTGCAATAGAGATCTCTCAAAATTTAACACCTCTGTCTCCCGGCCAGCAAATCTACATGTTCAAAACTTGTAGCAGCTTATCTTTTCTTGGGGTATGAAATTACAGCTCTGAGGCTCACTTACCGAAAAGATGAATTTAATTAGTAAGCTTAGCCGCCTGACTCAAAATTCCATCCCAAGAAAACCCTTCTTTGTAATCGCATGCGAAATGTCTCGTAAAGAGTTAAAATGGTTTCTAAACGTTCCGGCTTAACTTTATGGCATTCTCTATGGGACGCTGTGTGCAAGAGTAACGTGTGAAATTCTGGGGACTGAAAAAAGATCTGGGGGCATATCCCTCTCCGTTCTTGAGGGTCCCAAGCAAAGCTGCATTTGACAGTGGGCCAAAGAGTTAGAAGGTGTCAGCTTTGGATTTGAAATTCTCATGGCTGAGACCACACAAGAAGGGAGTTAATTCACTTGCCTGATGATAGCTCACCCGCGTGATGGGGCCAAAGCCACCTCCCAGTTGCTCTGGGGAAATGTAAGTGTACGTGGGCCCCTCGGCGGCTCCGGTACGTTTGAATGGACCCCCTTGTTGAAGATGGTCCTGAAGCAGCATGCGGACGGATCTCTTAGAAGCATCACACCAGATGGAAGAAGCTGGTGTGACACTCTTCCTAACAGAACTCAGTTCTATCAAGCGCCGGTTAATGTGTGCACGTAGCATTTCTAGAAAGGATGAGCATTGATTCTGAGGATAAAGTACTCGCTGTATATTTCCGTTTCAGAATGAAAATTCTGAGGTTTAGGTAATACAATAAACATTCCATAATGGAAGAAAAAGAGTAGAAGAAAATCTTACCGAGGCCGTCACACCCCTTGCTGACCGTGCCTTTGAGTC
>NW_011888975.1:80683-120567 GCF_000151845.1 Pteropus vampyrus | reverse complement strand
CTCAAATTCCTTCTAGAAAGAAATAGGCCACTGTGGCAGCCCGCTGCTGATCTCTCAACATCCATTCTCCACTTCCTCCTTCACCAATAGAATCTGCACGTTTTGACCAAGCACACGGCCGGCCAGGTAATTATAATGTTTCCCAGCTTCCCTCGCCCACGTGACTAAGTTCCAGCCAATGGGACGTGAATGGTAATGGTAACCTCTGGATTGTTCCCTTAAAAGAAAGCTGCTCGCCCTCCATGCCCACCCCTCCCCCACACCCCTGGTTTTCCCTTCCCAGTTGGTTGGGTTGAAGATATGGTGGTAGTGAGCCAGCTTCTACCCTGCAGACAGGAGAAACACCCCAGGGAGGGGAGGAGCAACAAGGGAGAAAAATCCATCCCATTCTTCTCAACTTCTGGGTTGCGGGGGGAGGAAACCTGGTGTTTAAGTCACCATTAATGTTAAACTGGCTGAAACCATGTCTCAAGTAATAAAGACTCGAAATGAGTGAATGAAAAGGACTGATTTCACAAGCAGTTCCTTGAGCCCCATAAAAAATGTCCCCGCGGCCCCCAACAATGATCTATTTGCATTATTCTCTCCAGTTAATTAATGAAAGATAGGTATACGTTACCTAACGTCCTGGCACAGTGAGTCATCATGTACGAATTTATTCCCATAGTCATTAATGATAGTACTTGTACGTAGAATATAAACTATAAAACAAAACACACAAACAGAACCGAAATGTTAATAAGTTCTCCGAAGGGAATCGTTGTTCAACCACCAACAAAATTCTATCTTAATCCACATTTTTTAATCTTGCGTCTGACAAATAAATTGAGGCAAAAGGATAGTTTTGTGAACACTGCTCGAACATGATATACTGGGGCAGAAATTCCTTTTCAATCTGAATGAGAAACAAAGAGATTGTGCAGATTCTGGGAGGGATAGAAAACAGAGAGCTCTCCACAGCTCTCGTTTTCAGCAGCGGCCATGAAAACCAGCAAGCTGGGGGCCACCGCGGACAGGGCAGGGCAGAGACCCCAGCAACAGCAGGCAGTGGGGACCACGGGTGGCACAGGGAAGTACACCTGCCACACGCATGCACTGTGACTGGACAAGAGGCTCTGCAGAAGCGGGCAGGAGCGGTGGTAGGGTCAGCAGGGGCACCGTGCAGAAGCAGACACATGACCGCATGTGCAGGTCTTGGCTCTGCCACTTGTTACCCAGGTAATGTAACTGGGGCCAGTGAACCGCTCTGAGCCTCGGTGTCTTTCACTGAAAAATGGAGTCCTTCAGAGCGTGTTTGCCAAACTTGACTGGCAGCAGTAAAGCCCCTGAAGTGCTTCCTCAGGACACTGATTCCCAGGCTTTGTCGGCGCAGATTCTGACTCTGTGGGTCTGGGCTGGAGCCAAAGGGATTCTCAGCGGCGGGCAGATTTGGGAAACACTGTAAAATGGTACTCAGAGGTGACTGAACCTTGCCCTGATGGTTTTAGGCCAGTTCCTTGCACAGGAGAAAACTGAAAGGGCCCGGATGTTGGTCATCACACTTTTCCTTTGGAGCATGGAAGGACCCACAGTCCTGGGAAAGCACAGGCTTGCTGGAACTCCGAAGCAATCCCCAGACCTTGCCCACAGATGTAAGTGCCAGTCCTCGGCCAACATGGGGAGGAAGATGATGCTCCATTTCAAAAGGCACTTCCTGTTTGGGGAGTTCAGGCGCCGAGTTGTTTCGCTAACGTGACTTCTCCATATGCAAGATGAAAAGGGCGATAGTTGCTCACGCACCAAAAAAAAGAAAAAAAATGATATTTGAAAAATACTGTACTCCTGGGGCCCTCCCTCTAGGACAGGAGCAAAATAGCAAAAAAAAAAAAAAAAAAAGAGAAAACCCTGAGCTGGAAATTCGGTAATATGAGGAAATGGTGTATAATCTACCTCCAGATTAAAGTTCTCTGGGAGGAGGGCAGGTATTCTTAATTCATATTTTCCAAGTGTTTTTTTTTTTTTTTCCTCTCCCTCCCAGGAGCAGGTTTGAATTCATCTAGCTGGAAGGTGGTGGAGGCAGCGGGGAGAATCCTGGGGATTTCTAGAACCTTCTAGCAACTTCTCCAGCTAGCTCGCACAGAACTGTCGCCAATGACGAGTTGCCCTAATGCCGTCGGCAGAGCCACGGGGCTCTTGCAGTCTCCCCTGGAGTCCTGATACCACAGACACTGCCTCCAGCCACCGCCCGCCGGCTAGTCCCTGGGGAAAGGGCTTGGACGGCACGTGAAGAGGAAGCAACTTTTGTTTTGCACCACAGAGAGTGGAGTCTTCGGCCAAAATGTTTCAAGAAATTAATTCTTTAAAAGGAGTCCTAAAGTCCTCATAAATATAACAAGATCCTTGATTCGAAGATTTAAAATGAAAGTCTTCCTCCTCTTCACGCGGTTAACTCGCACTTCGGTTTCTGCTCTGTCAGCGATAGGGGTGGGAATGCTCTCGATGGGGCGTTGTTTTTTTTTTTTTTTTTTTGTTTTGTTACCTGACAGCTGTTACACAGCGGCGTTTATATGCCCGATAACATTTACTGAGCATTTCCTAAGTGTCTCTCAGTCCTCGACTGGAAACTGAGGTCCCGCAAATCTGGGGAACTTGCTCAAATCCTGGGAATGGTGGAGCCGGGACCTGATCTGCAGGCCATCCGGATCCCACGCGCGACGCCTTTGTTTGGCTGTCGGTCCCTTTTGCGCCATCGGCACCCGTAAGCTTTCTTCTGAAAGGACACGTCAAGGAATGCCCTTTGCAGATCTAAGTGGCAGCAGAGTTAACTTTGCGACGGGGCACTATGACAAGTGCTGCAAAATCAATGAAATAAATAAATACCAATCATCACGAGACGTGGCTTCCCCTACCATCTGTGGTGACTCGATTTTTTCTTCAGCCAGATTATGAATATCAGGAGCAAAGAGTAAGCTAAACACTCCTTTAATTCCAGTCCATCCTATAACAACTCCCCATTTCCAATTATATTCATAATTCGATTGCATCAGAATAGGGCTCACTAGCACAATAGTAAGCAATCTGTGGAGAGAAAAACATTTTTTAAAAATCATACCTTATGTTTTCATGTTAATCATAGTTGAAACTATGTACTAAATATGAAATTTCATGTAAAATTTTTCAGGAAAGAGTTGTATCAATAAGTTGCTCAAACTTTCTGGAACTAACCAAATCTGCTATCTTGCACATAATACTCAAATCTTGAAAAACAATGCTAGAAGTTCCATACGAACGTAAGGAATTGTCATTTACGCCACCATGTTCTGTTTGGATTTTGGTGGTAAATTCCCATAGGGAAACCTCTTCAAATTAGACCAACAAGCTCATCTGTTCTCTGAAAGGCCACGAAGAGAATCAAAAATTAGGCCAGAGGACATGCAGATCATGGCCAAAAAGTAAAATTAACACGGGCATGTTAATAATGAGCTTGACCACGTTTTTTTGAGTGCCCACAAGAATCACATACTAAACGTCATATAGATAATTTCAATTTGTGACTTATTTCTCTGTAGATCATTTTTCTGCAGGACCTTGTGCCAAAATTTAGAATCTGTCTTTAGGAAAATCTGCACCAAGAGAATATCAGTCCTGTCCTTCAAATGAGACTTCAGTGGAAGAAAAACTGACATGTCCTCAGCCTCGAAAAATACACAGCGTATCGACTGCTAAGCTGGGGATTGCGTAAGACAATTTAGAGCATTCCTGTCATTGAGAAACAGAAAATGTACAACTACCATCTACAATGTAATTGATTTGGGCCAACTCCTCTGCCTTGCATCTAAACCTTTTGCAGAGTAACTCTTACCAAGCTTTTCAGCCCTACTAAATGACGCTTCTCTAAAATTCCATTGAGTCCAGCCCACATACAACAAGTTCTGTTGTTTCCTGATATTAAAAAATGAAGAGGCAGCGTACCCAAGGCTCTAGAGTCAGCCCACCTGGGTTCACACAGAGGCTCTTTTGACTGTGTTAACTTAAGTTATTTAACCTCTCTTAGCCTCAGTTTCTTCTGTGAAACAGAGATGATGACAATAATTGTACTTGCCTCAAAGGATTATGATGAAGATTCAATTACGTGAGGCAACGTTCATAGGGCTTAGAATTGATGTTTTGAATGTGGTCCGCACTTAATCCGTTAGCAACCACTACTCGTCCTCTCTGAAAGCTCAGCCTGTCTTATGGAAAGCCCGCCCACACTTTGAAGGGCCCCTTAGGATGACTCTCTCCATGAAAACCTTTCTTCCAGTGAGGTGGAGCTCTTAAGTTCACACCACATCTCTGGTACTCGCCCGTTTGAACTTGGGCGCGGTACTTTGCCTTTCTGGGTCAGTTTCTTCATCTCTAAGATAAAGATGACGATTCTCGTCTCCTAGTGTGTGAGACGAAGATGAAACGAGATGATGGGTGTGCAGCCGAGCCAAACGGCGTGCACAAAGCCACGTGCCCTTCTTCGACCGGCCTCAGCCTGCACGTGAGCTCCCGGGCTGGGGAGAAACGGAAATCGTCCACGCATCCTTCCTCCGTGGGAGAGCGGCTGAGTTGGACGCGGTGCTTCCGAGTCAGCAGAAGCCACGTTCCGTGAGAATGTCTTATAAAGTGAGCACCCTTGGCTTATCCTACGCAGAAAAGACTGTCTCAAAGACACTCATAAATGCTTACGGTAGACACAACCGCCATGCGTGGGGATTCTAGAAAAAAGCATGCTCGTGGGAGTTAAGTTTAAATCCCAGCTCTGCCCTTATAAGTTGCGTGACTCTAAGCAACGAAATGATGAAATAATGCCGACCTCACAGGGCTGCATTAGTATTAATGGCGTAATGTACACAGCAAGTGCCTAAAAAAATTGCTTTATTGTAGCTATGGTGATAACAAATGATGACGAGATGTGAAGAGCCGTTGGTTTGGTTCAGTGGTGCTCAAATTTTAACAAGCACGTTGAAACAGTGCCCTAAATGTCACCTCGGGAGAGCCAACTCAGTGAATTGGGATGGGCCCGTGAATGTGCATTTCTACCAAGCTCATGGGTCATGCCGTGCTGGGGCTCTACCCCTTCTGATTCTACAGATGAAACCTTGCAGAGGAGACAGATACACACACAGCACTGGTCATGGCACAGCACTGGTTTCCTAACTTAATGTCCCGGGTTTTTTTTTTTTTTTTTTTTGCTGTCACCCACTGCTTCCCAATTGTAATTATGGGCTTGAGAATCTGATACTAGGAAGAAAACTTTAAAATGTAATTCTTACCTTACAAAATTCACCGTTACAAATAAGATGACCATGAAAACCACAGTGTGAAAATCAAAATACTTGGTTTCTCCACATCCAATGATAATGCCAAAAAAAGTATATATTAAATGTTGGAATACAGTTGAAAACATTTTTAGGAACCTAGGATGAATAGAAAGGAAATCATATTTTAAGCAATGTCATTTTCAAAAAGTGTCCTTTTCACATAAAAGCATATATCACATATCTGCCATTCTTGCCTTATCAGAGGTCCCTGCCTCCATCTCTGTTACAATCGACATTTGAGGGTAATTTGTTGGAACTAAAACACACCCAATTCCATATTCCCCATTACCCGCAGCACACCAATATCCAAGGGCTGCCTCTCACAGCAGAAGAATAATGGCACAGTATAAAAATAAGGATCCGTGTCCCTAGGTTGCTGATGCGGCAGTTTTGCTGAGTAGCCGGCAGCATGTCAACTGCCAGGCCTGCCACTGCTGAACCTGGAGCTGGGGCTGCTGCAAGGAGCCACCTGGTTAGTCTCGACTTTGGGACAGCCGACCGAATCACCTCAACGTCTTCAAGAGGCTTCTCCCTTTGTGATCTACACGAAAGTCCCTTACCTTGAAAGTTCCTCCTGTCTGATTTCCCATCGACTGAATTCCCAAAAATCTTGCAAGGCTAACTCTCATCCCCTGTTCTCCATAAAACCATCCTGAGCACTGTCTCTGGAAGTGACCCTCCTGTGACTCCGTACTGTCTCCATTAGCCACACTGCCACGGTTCTTATGCAGAGAAGAGCATTAAGAATCGCTCGGATTGCTTTCCAAAAATCTACGTCCCCAGCCCCACCCCACAAGGTTCTTACTGAACCTTGAGCACCAAGGTCAGGACACAGGCTGGTCTGGTTCCATGTAGTATCATGCCAAAGTCGGGGCCAGGTCTGACCTCCACAGGCAGATCTCAAGTCCGTCTCCTCTTGTACCCTCTATTGGAACTTCTCCTTCAGCTGACTGGGCGAGTGTGTCTGTCCCACGAACCAGTCTCCCTGTCGGTGGGTCTCAAGCTCTCCTCTTGGAAAGAAGCACTGGGACGCCTCTCTTTAGCTACAGATATAAACCACGTTCTCCAACACAGCATCACCGCAGGTCAGCAGTCTGACCCTCTACCTGACTGCAATCGCTTGATTGGAATGATTCAGAACTCCTGGAAGGGGGTGGGACCTCAAATCACAGTGCTTGGTTTTCTGGAAGTTCACAAATGCTAGAATAACTGACTGAGTAGAACACCTTTTAAATGTCTCCACGGGACCTAAAAAAATGTCTTACATATATGAGGATCCCAATAAACATAGAATTATTTACACGTATTTTAGTTTCTCACATAAACACGTCCGCCATTTAACAATGAGTGCCTTCTGAGAAGGGACTTATTTTCATAGCCCAAACCTAAGATACACGATCCAGGCCAGAGCAGACATTAAGGAAAGGACTGGTCAAACAGGTGAAAGAATAAACAAATGAACAGAATGAACAGAAATGAACAGAAAGAGTAATTTATGGTGATGCTGACAGACAGCATGACCAAGCTCAGAAAACTGTCCAAATTCAGACAAAAAAAATATATACGTTCTACGAATTAGTTATTCCCAAGCTTCTGGATTTTAAAAACCAATCACATATACACAAAACTAGTATAGTTATAGGTGTCAGCTTTTTTTTTTTTTTTTGCCAAATAGTTATAAATTAAAAAATGCCATCTTCTATCATTGGAATTTCATAAAAGAAAGGACACTTTAAACACCAAAAAAAGTAGGAAGGACATGATTTCAAAAGGACAAGGGTTGGTCCTTTACATCAAAGAAACGAAAACTCAGGATTATGGCTTATTTTTCTCATGGTAACATCTGCTTTCATCCATTGCAAGAATTTCTACACTAGACTATCATTGGGTGGGAAATAGTTCTGAAACAGTTCTGTAATCTAGCATGGTCTCTCGGAGAAAGCCTAGCTCATTTGTATGAGAAGACAGGCAAATGACTTTCCCTCTGCCCAGAGATGTCCATATGACACTTTGCATTTCTGCTGTTTTTCTTTTCCAGCTTTTCCCGTATTACGATATTGCTACTCAAGTTCATTGCAAAAGAAATAAAGAAATAAAGTGTTTTCTTTTTTAACGTCCCACAATTCGAAGTAAATTTTTATCAAAGAGTTATGTATAGAAAACACTATGGTCTTTGAGCCACCGATACAGTATTCAGAACAAGAGTATCAATTATCGTCAATAATTATTGGTACCTTAGATCCTTTTCAAATATAAGTAGTGGTAAAATTCAAAATGAAGAGGTAGAAAAGAGTTACAAAAAGGGAGTTTCCTTAGTGACCATGAAAGCAGAACCACCTAAGCATTAAATTTCTATGCGATCTATAATATACCAAGTACACAACAGGAAACTTACTTAATAATTATCAACTCGATCCTCGTTTTAAAGCTTAAGGAATCTAAATTCAGTCCTATGGTGACTAAAGCAATCATACCTGACATTCCGAAAAATTCCACTAGAGAGAAAAAAATGAACAAAATTAGTTGCATTCAAATCTGCTCACTGAGGTACTTTATCTCGAGTGAAGGATTGATGGCTATTTCTCTGAAAGTTGCTTCAAGGGATCGGCCTAATCTTATAGAACAGGATCGGCCAGCTTTTTCTGTAAAGATAATAAGTATTTAGTCTTTGCGAGCCTTATGGTCCCTGTTGCAGCTGCTCCGCTCAGCTGTCAGAGGGTGTAAGGCCACCACAGGTAACATGTAAACAAATGACTGTCCAACAAACACTGATGCAGAAATTTGAATTTCACACAATTTTTGCATGCCAAAATATTCTCTTCTTTCGATTTTTTTTTTTAAACCAGTTTAAAATGTAAAAACCATTCTTAGCTCGTGGGCTGTACAAAAACAGGAATATTTGGCCCGCAAGCCATAATTTGCTAACCCACGCTGCAGATGATCAGTGAGGATACAGACTCGCGGGAAAATCAGTTTACCAACCTCTCCGGGGCGCCTCGAGGACACCACAGCCTGTCCTACGGACTGCGGTCCAAGCTCCGTGACTGCAGGTTCCTGGTGACTGCGGTCCCGAGGCCTGCTGCTGTTCCTTCGCCAAAAACTGACTCCCCTTAAACTGTAACCCCTTGGGCTCTACAGGTGTGTAAGTGTGGTCAGGGGCAAAAAAGCCAACTATGAGAAATGTGCGAATACCATACACACCAACGACTAGGTGGTTCTAGGTTGCAGAGCCTCCGATTGGCATATGACAAACCTCAGGTGCTCTGGGGCAGAGCAGAGCTGGTCACTCTGGAAACGGGATCTCCCCTTTTTCCATCCTGCATCTGTAAAAGGACAGTGCCTCACAGAGGTGTCGTGAGAGTTCGATTAGGTAACGTGAAAGGTGCTCGGCGCACTTCTAAAACAATGAATAAATGATCGTCGTCATTATTATGCTACTTGGTTTTATATGCTCACTTTATTGCTTAGTAAATCAATCCTGTTTATGGATTTGAACAAGGTTTTATTATTCCTTTGTCGTAGATAAAGTGGTTTATCTACTCACTTCAGATTTCTTTAAATCTACTTTTTAAACTGAATTTAATGACAGTAAAACCAGCAATGCCGGGAATCCAGCAATGCGGTGATGGGGAAAACATCTCTCAGAATCTTATGTCCAATTTCCTATAATTCGTATGAATAGATTTTAAAATTCATCACATTCTTTTTCAATAACAATCATTTTACTCAGAGGCAACATCTGTAATAAGGAAAGCACTGAATAACTTTATTTTCAAACTTATGTCATCTTATTTAGCATAATCTCAAGGCTATAGGAATATATGGCATGAATGCCTACTTTTATATATGTATGTACATTTATATGTATTTTTTAAAGGCTGATGACATATACCAAAATATATCAGTGGTCAAATTTATAATATATATTTATAGGTTGATTATTTTTCTTCTTTGACTTTTCCGAATTTTTCCAAAATTCCACAATGAACATGCATTACTTTTATAATCAGAAAAACAAAGTCGTTTAAAAATTACAAATGCTCTTATACTAAATGATATTTTCAATGTTCCAGAAGGTGGGGAGGGGCTGGGAAGTCATAGAACATGGGATTAAAAAAAAAGGAATTTTCATCAGCATAAACCCAAGTAGTTTAAAATAAAGTTGTGAAGTCTTTCTGACACAATGGAAAGAAATCACCACGGAAAACTAATGCTACAGAAAAATGTCTCTTTCAATCAATCGCTCTCATTGTCTCTCTGGTTTAGAAAAATAGAAGGCCCTGCTGATAGAAGAATCAAAGGGATTTTGTTTCCTAAGAGCAACAGGAGTCGGGACTGGATGTTTCCTAACTAGAATACATTACAGTAACGACTGAAGGCCTTTGACACTTACAGCCTAGACCGAAGGCATAACGAAGAGAGAGCCGGGCGCAAGCAAGGAGGGGGTGCATTCTTTACAGAGAGTTTTACCACAATAAAACGGACAAGACGTTGTCTGCTTTTTGTTATCACCACTGCCTAGAAATTCTGAACAATGTCACTTGATAAAATATTCCTTCGGCTAGCACAGACCCCTCCTACCTCCTCTCTTGGTGCACCTGTGGCCTCCACTTTTAGATAATCCGCCCTCTTTCATGAATTATACACTGACTCTCTTCAAGTGCCTTTTGTACGCTAAATTCAAACTTTCTTCCATGGGCTGACTGACATAGTAAGAGCTCCAGCCGCACACCCTGTTAACTAACAATGTCTCAGCAACACTGCACCTCATTTGCAGGTGTGGCAATGTCTGTGCAATTTTTTGACTGTTTTATTTCATGAAAAAGAATAAATGTGCTTGCTCATAGGAGTGACCATCAGTCCCCTGGGGTGGCAGTAACAGAGCCCCGCAGACAAAGCGTCTTACACAGCAGGGACGTATCGTCCCACAGCCCCGGAGGCCAGAGGTCCCAGATCACAGCATGGGCAGCGCCGGCTCCTTCTGAGGGCTGAGAGGAAGAGTATATTCCAGGGCAAGGGAGCCAGCATTTAATGGCTGCCCTCCCTTGAACCAACGGTGTGCTGCCGCTAAGGGTTTAAAACTGGCTCTCGGGGCGGTGGCCGTGGTTGCTGATTGACAGCGTCTACCAATTTCCATGGTGGGGATATTCCCTCTCTGGCCAATTTCAAGCTCCTGACATGATGTCACTTGAACACAGAGTCAGGGAGAGACGTGTGCTCACAGTACTCGAGTACGCCAGCATGAGCGAGTCACATCACACGCATTATCTCGTTAATGCTGCGATGGCCCTTAAGTTCCGTGTTATTATATCACTTTTACGGATGAGGAAATTAACCACAGTTTAGAGAGGTTAAGTGGTATTCTAAGGTCACCAAGCTAACAAATGAACTCAAGTCTGCCTAACTCCAGAGCTCTTCAAGAACTAGAGTTGATTGGTTTGTTCAACCGATGTGTATTAAATTATTAATAGGTGTATAGCAGGTGCTGGGCTTGGCTGGTGGAAAAGAGAAAAAAATGAATGAGAAGAGGAACAAGAGACAGCATCCACCCACCTCGAGGGACTCACGGTCTAGTGGGAAAAAATCAAAATAGTAAATAATTTTTTTCTTCAGACATTTAAGACATCCATAAAAGATTCACCAGGAAGGGAAAAAATGAAGAAAGTTGAAGGAAATGACCCTTCGGTGAACGTTTTCTATCATTTCACTGACTCGGGACAGTGAGTGACACCCAGGTGTCAGTTTGTCTGTAGAGGAAGAAACGCTTTTAAGTAACTGGATAGTAATTACCCTCCTGATGCCTCTTTTGTGCACGGAAGTTGCTCTGCTGTGGGAGGTGAGAGCGGGAGCAGAATGTGGCTGTTTTGCCAGAGTCACTGTGCCTCTCGGGGGCTGGTCACCTCAGTCGGGCCAGTGAAAACTTTAATTCCTGATTTCACTGGACTAAACTAGCCAACGACTGTTTATTCCACTCGCCTGCTTCTCCTCCAGGGACAGACGTACCTGGCTTCTCCCGCTCCCCTCCCAGCCTCAGGTGACACAGTGCCATTTCTAAGGTCCGCTCAGGTCGGGACTCGCTGAATGAAGGGCTGCTGAGCTGGCAAAGACCTCAGAGGCATCCCTCCCAACGCTCGCATTTGACAGATGGGCTGCTAAGGGTCAAAGCGGGAGCGGCTCAGTGCCGATTTCTCGTCCAGGGCACTGTCAGTGACTAAAGGTAAGGTCAAATGATAGGGTCCAGGAAGAGTAAGGGAGGAACCAGGTAGAGGAAGAAGGCAAAGGGAAGGGACGTGGAGTTGAAATTAAAGGGATGTTAGGAGAGGCCAGGGAAGGGCTGAAGGTGACGAGATGCGCAGAGGGGCCATGACGAGGGGCAAGGAGGTTGGGGAAAAGCAGCTGGATTCAAGAACAAGGGACAATGGGGATGCGCGAAGTTCATACCGAGGACAGCATTTTTTGTGCGTGTATCTGTTGTTGCCTTACCGATGTAGAAAGTCAGGTACACCATGGAAATGCAAAGAACGACATTAGTCAGCGTGTTGCTAAAAAGGTCAGTCAATATAAGCTGAAGCATTCTTGCACACCAGTATCCACAGATTACGCTTCCCCCGATGTCCAAGAAGAGGTCTGTGAGAATGGGGAAATCTAGAAAAAGAAAATAAGAAAGAATGAACTTGAACTACAACTTTGTTTCTTTTATTGATGCCATTTGGGTCGATGGACTTTGGTTCCCTTCTGAGATTCTGAATGAAGACCTTGTTCTTCAGCAGATGGGAGTTTGCTGTGAAAGCCTGGCAAGAGAGGCTCCCTTGGGACACATGTCCCTTACTGACGTTTGCTTATCCAGGGACAGCAGACTCAATGCCCTCAGAAGCCAGTCAGGGAGGATAAGGTGGAAAGCCGGTGACAAGCTGGAGAGTGTGTGTCCAACCGGAAGATACCTGAATATCCACCCAGCTTCCATTCCTTTTTACAAACTATGTCAGGGCCAAGCAAGCCTTGTCCAGGGTCCCCACCAACCTGCAGTGCGTTTGTGACCCCTGCCCCCAGTCCAGGTAGTGTTTGGGAAATGGAGACGTTTTCCATAGTCACAATAACTGAGGATAACAGTGACGGTTAGGGAGCAGTTTTCAGGTAATGCCAACGGTAGCCCCAAATAACAAAGGCTGCCCCGCCCTAAACGCCTGCCAACCCCGCTTTATCACCGATGTTTCTTTCTCCTTTTAACACCTCTCCCCCTATTACTGTCACATAAACACATCAGGAGAAAGCCTTTCCCCTCTTCACACCGTGATTTCCCCTGCTTTCTGCTCTACTGCCATCATATCTGGCAAGCCAGCTGGACGACACGCTCTAAATCCCAGTGAACGTGAATCACGTGAATGTGACTATTAGCACTTCTCAGACCCGACCTGATGCTCCGGCTCTGCTGCTACCCTCAGACTCAGATCCAGAACAAAGCCAGTTCTTAACGTACACTCGCCGAGATCCAGACAGGTCCAGGATTAAAGTAAATCTGAGCCGTATGAAACGATGCGTGTGTGTCTGTGGGTGTGTGCATACATATCAAGGGAGATAAAATAATGTAACATTCTTTTCCCCTTCATGCCCACGGAAACACATAGAGGGCATGTAATTATTTTCTGGTTGCCTAATATGCTATTTTAATTGGTCCAAGAGTCGAGGATGGAGAAAGTGCTAAAGTTAAGACATCTTAAATGTACTTTAAATTCAGTATGAATTGAAACACCCCAGATGAGAGTGATTCTAGAAAATATACAGACAAAAATATGCTCCTACCCTTAAACATGAACGTTTTAGGAAAGATGTTCCGAAATTTTTCAAAAAAGATGGATATGAAGCCACAGATGATCATCGATTCTCCTCTAATGATATCGGAATACATTTTGGAAACGCCTGGAAAAGTAAATAAAAAATATAGCTTAATATGGTACATGAAGATGATGTTCTTACACAGGAAACACAAAAACAGAAGAAAAAGAATAGGCTGGGGCGGGGGGGGGGGGGGCGGGAAGGCAGCCATGAGCCGTGACTGGGATGAGTCTGTAGGACAGTCACAATTACCACTTTTTAATTTCTCCTCTTTGCCTTCTATGTCCCCAATGGCAAAGAAACATGGCAATAGCACTCCTTGAGGAGTCCATGGCCTCAAACCACGCTTGAGCTTCAGAATGAGAAAGAACACTTCCCAGGACATGACATTAAGCTTACATAGACATGACTCCTTAAACTCCAAAAGAATTACATTTCAGAAATAAGTACAAAATATGACCCAGCAAGTCTACTCCGAGACATAGACCAAAGAGAGCTGAAAACACATGTCCACGCGAAAATCTGTTACATGAATGTTCACAGCAACGTTACTCATAATAGTCAAAAAGTGGAGACGACCCGTAGTCTGTCCCCTGACGAATGGATAAACAATCTGGTCTACCACGGGAAGGAATAAAGTACTGACTGATACAGGTTACAACGCGGACAAACCTTAAAAACATCAAACTAAGTGAAAGAAGCCAGGTGCAAAAATCGCATACGGTACGACGTGATTTAAACGAAATGTCCAGAATAGGCAAATCCATAAACAGGAAATAGATTAAGTGGTTGCCAAGGGCTGTGGGGGCGGGGGCAGCTAGGGAATGAGGAGTGACAGCTAATGGAGGTGAGGTTCGTTTAGGGCGTGATGACAATGTCCTAAAATTAGATAGCGATGATGACTGCATAACTAAATATTTAAACACCACTGATTTGTACACTTTAAAAGAGGGAGTTTTATGGTATGGGTTGCGTTGAGATAAAGCCTTTGTAAAAAAAAAAAAAATTAAATATGAAATCTTATTGGCACTTAACATCCACTAAGTTAAGTTTAATGGAAAACATAATCCAATTAACTGCCTGGTGATACACGATTCGCTTGCAGGGCGATAGTGACTGGTGCCTGCCCATCCAGCATCCATCCACTGTTCTCGGCGACAATATTTGTTTTGTTCAGAGTGGCAACGTGCCCAACTAAACAATCACTTTCCCCCAACTTCTGGCTTCTGAGCATGACCACTGAAAACTTCTTGGAGAGAGAAGTGACTTAGCTGAAGGGAACGTCTTTGCAAAAAGTCTCCTGAATGATAGGGGAAAAACCAGGATTATAAGGAACGTCCTATAACTCAGTATCTGATTGAGGATCAATAGTCAGGTCGGTTATTTCTGTTCTTCCTCATTCATTACTGCAGCCCATAAGGAAGCGAAGATAATAAAAGGCAAGATTAAAAGTATAACCATCTCGTCTTATTATTACAACTTTGACTGTAAACAGAAAGCACACAAATACCAATTCAACAGGATTAGCACATTCGACTTAGCTGGGCAGGAAACCCTTTATCCTCTCAGATTCACTGGGTCAACCAGGAGCAAGTAAAGCATGAGGTTTGGCGTATCGAGGTTTTTATTATCGCTACAATATTCAGAGTGAATGTTTCAATAATAAAACACCACAGGAATTACTCCCCACATTCTTCCTGCTTTAATGTAGAACTAAATTATATTCATTAAATCACTGTAGAATTCAGAAAAGGAAATAAGAAAAAAAAATCTACAAATTCCACAACCCAGATATAACCGTTTTAATATGGCAGTCTTTTTTTTTAAGCGTATAATTCTTTTTATTCGATTGAAATCATACTGAAACTGTGTACGTTATTGCTTTACGAGTTCCTATTCCAGATTGTTTTAAAGTAAAACCTGCTGGAGCCCTACCGTGCTCTTTTAAAACAGATAATGAATAGACAAGTGCCTTTCAACTCCCAAGTGAACATCCGCCATACTCTTTAGTGGGTCAGTCCCTCTCAGATTTAGGTTGTGCAGTTTCTACAGCACACGAGTGCACATCGAAAGAAGCGCCATTCGCATTGTAGGAGCATGAGCACTAGTTTTGTATATTATTGCTATCGTTTTAAGCATATGGTAAAAATATTTTTCCTTAAAAAGTTACTGTATTATAACGATTAGATAGAAGTAAACTGTTTTGGGGAAAAGGACCATATATCTAATTCTCACATGGGTTCTATATGGTGGCTCTACTAATGCCATAAGTGAGAGTGATTTTCCCCCTTAAAAGTGAGTCAAATCTGTCTTATTGGGAAAAAGGTTATTGGGCCCAGAACCGATGTACCACCTGAGCATTACTGACATCAAGAAAATTTCAACTAAGAGCCAAATACCTTTGCTCATTATCTTTTCAAGAAATTGAAGATTTTGTATCTTACTCCTTTTTGAAAACGATTTTGAATATGGAAACTGCAATAAATAATTAAAGTTTAGAGTTTACTAACAGCCACTTAGAGTCAAGAGATTACAGAAAAGAGAGCAGGACGAGAGGAGGTGAATAAAACAAGTGGCCAATACAAATTAGCTGAAAGAGAAAGACGGGCGAGAAAAAGAAAAAAAAAAAACCTGAACTTGGAAAAAGAGGCGGGGCGGGGAGAGAGAGAAAAGAGGACTTTGAGAAAAATCTTGTGACGATTTAGAACATCAGCACCACGAGGGCCTTAAAACCGCCTCTGTTTCCCAACATAGGTATAAGAGGGTGTGAAACGTGAATACCATTTGCTGTGAAGGTTGGAGGTTTCCCACCCCCACCATAAGGCAATATATTGCTACTAAATATAACCAATAACTTAAACTTGGTTAGGAAAATATTGCTGAGTCAAAAACAGAAACCGCAGCATCTAACCCTTTCATGTTTGTACTGTCGTGTTAACAAAATGTGACCAAAGGGGGGTGTTTCAGAGAGGAATCACCTTTTTCTAAATAAGACGGGAAGCAGAATAGGCCCCAAACCCTATTGGGAATAAGCTCATATTGAATGACATCATTGCCACATTGTGCTCTCACCGCACTTCTTTTAGTGAACTACACTCCCCACTACCACCTGCCCCAGCTTGGCTCATCTAAAACGGAGTTCTGGCAAGAGGTAGCAAGACCTTGACAAAGTTTCAGTGGGGAGAACAGATTCTCTCCCTCATGGCTCAGAATTCAGTGGAATGGAATAAGAAGGCTAATTTTGATCACCTTCTAGAAAGGTTACATTTTTCTTCTTGAAAAAAAAAAATCCTTTGAGATTATAACTGGCGTTATTTAATCCAGATCACGATTACATCCTTCAGGTTAATCGATGCTCTACCTTTAAGAACAGCAGCACAAATATCTACTCTGTCGGATGCACGATTCGTGCAAGAAAAATATAATCAGGTGAAAATAAGTTATCCTCAAACTTCAATAAGAGAGAGAAATAAATAACATACCAATAATTTTCAGTGAATTCACAGAATAAATAGGATCTGTAATGCTAATGGTCATGCTTAAGAGTATGGAAGCTTGCAAATCCCACATCTGTTTATTGAAGTTCATGATCACATTTCCAAGTATGATGAATGCCGTAGAGAAGCTAATGAATCCAGTTAACAAGACCTGTGAAGCCAATTCATTACACAGTGTTAGATTTAACCTCGAAAGATGGCATGACTTCATTTACCTAAGAATCAGATCTTGGTGATATATACAATTCCTCTGGTGATATATACAATTCCTTTGGTGATATATACTTTAAAAAAGTATTCTAGTTTACCTTGCCTCAAAGAAATCATCCCTTCTAAAAATTGAGATTCTATCTTATTGTGAAAAGACCAATCCCCCAATCTTTCTTGTTGCTTGCTATTCCAGCTTAATAGTTATTAACATCGAAATGTTCTTAAAATGTTCTTGAAATTTCTCCTGCTTCTGTGTAAAACATTTCCTGGTTTCCTCGGCGCCTAACTGAGGCAGAACGAGAGGTAAAAAACAAAGGGCAAAAAGCATGTGTTAGCTGATGTGGCCCCCTTATTAAGAGTATTCTAGAAGATACCACATTCAGCAAACTTTTGGATAGCACATCATTGTCCAAACTCTTCTAAGGCAACCACATAGTCAGGGATGCCAGGAAATGTAGTAGTTTGCAGTGGGCCCACTACCACCAAACCAAACGAAAAATAGTAAGTTTCTGTTAGTGAGGGAAAAAGGGAGAATGCATATCAAATAGGCAACTGGCAGTGCCTGCCTCATAAATAGAAATGAAATGTAAAACTTTTAAACAAGCAGAAGGAACAAAAAGGATAAAGAAAACGGAACCAACTTAGTTGATTGAAAAGGGAAGAAAGCAAAGAAAAACATGGTAAATAAAAAGTACAAAACTATATGGGAGAAATAAATCCAAATCTATTTCCTTTGATTTTTAAAAAATTATCTTTAACTTATATACGGTAAAATTCATTCTTTTGGTGTACAGTTATATGACTTTTGACAAATGCATACAATCATTTCATCCTTGACCCCAGTTACACATCCATCGCCCTAAAAAATTTCCCCATGCTGCCCCCTCTATAGTCAATTTCTTCCCCCATCCCGAGTCCCTGGCAACCAATGATGTGTTCTCCAAACCCACAGTTTTGACTTTGCTAGAAGGATGGTCGGTCTCTGTATGGAGTTAATTAATAAGTGGCCTTCTGAGCCCGGTCTTCTTTCTCTTAACATAGCACATTTGAAACTCTTTTGAGTTGTGCCTACGAATATTCTATTCCCTTTTTATTGCTGAATAATATCCCATTGTATACTGTACCAAAGTTCATAATTAACAAAACAATCTACTGAACACATTTAGTTAACCCTGCACTCAAAAATTAGAGAACAGACATTTTTTATAAAGCAAACACAGACCATTTTGGAAAACTGATCACGTACTAGGCCGCAAAGCAAATCTCCACAAATCACAAGAGCGGACATACAAGGCACATTCTCTGACCACACTGTGATGAGAGAATCGAGAGCCATATTTGGAGATTTTAAAACAATTTCTAAATAATTAACGGGTCAAAGAAAAAATATATTAAAATTTAGGTAGGACCAGGATGATAATAAAAACACTAAAAATCAAAACATACAGGATTACACTAAAAGACTAGTCACAGGAAAATTTAAAACCTTAAATGTACAAAGTACAAAAACTAGAAAAAGCTAAAACTCGGTCAACTAATATCTAACTCAAGATGTAAGGGGGATGGATAAATCAATCAATCAATCAATCAATCAATCAATCAATCCAAAAAAGTCAAACGTTCTTTGAAAGGAAAACTAAAATAGTCTGGCAAGTATGGTTAAGAAAAAAGAAGAGAGAAGGCACGAATAGAACAATCTTATCAAGAAAAAAGCGGGCAAATCTACAGAGAGAGCTGAGAGGAAGTCGGCTTTGACATCAGAGTCCGTGTTCTGTCATTGATCAGCCTGGTCGGTGGCCTCCACACTGCTCTCTGCTTATCTGTGAAATGGAGATGGTATTTATTTACTCAGCACCTGGTCAGAGTGGTCACTCGCAAATATTATCCATTCTCCCTTCCTTCGGCTCTCTTTACTTATGGGTTCTGCAGAATGAGGAGGGTAAAACAGCTAAAAATGTGAGACTTGTGAATTATTGATCTTTATCGACGGTCATATTCTTTGTCCAAATGAATAAGCAAGAATTGACCTAATTTAAAACGTGTTCTTACCTGCCAAAGCATATTCCTGAGTATATAAAAGTCCACGTCCAAAGCGGCCATAAATATAATTAGAGGTGAGAAATAACAATAAAGCGAAAAACTTGGTGTTTTTAGAAGAGGGTAGACGAGTTGGTGCACCTAAACTAACGAAAACAAACAGGAAATTAGTTTGTGACCATTTTGAAGTTTTAGGAATTAGGTCGATGGTACATCAATCAATATAAATCTTAAGAGTATTCTAATTTGCAGCTAATGAGAGATGATCTACCAGCCAAGTCCAGAGAGTCTTGGGGTTGATTTCTTGATGTAACCGTCCGGATGAGTTAGTGTGAGGTCCCCTATTCACCAGAGAATTGTGAGTTTGGGCTTGTGGTTAATAATTGGTGTTTTCAAAAGTGGAACCCTTACCTTTGGTGATCCCTGAGACAATTTTGGGTGGTTCGCAGATAAGTATTTTTTATTTGACTGTTAGATATTTATCCTAATTTGCATTAAGAGGGCAAAAGGAATCGTGCCTAGGTACTTGTGATTTCACAGACATTTGCTTAGTATTTTAAAATCTTTCAGTGAGTCAAGTAGAGAAAAATGTTAGATGCTAGCACGGATGGTACCTGTGGAAAATAAACCATGAAGGTCGCACACAGGGGAACAGAAAAAACCGCAGCAATGTCAGGGGTGGCGTAAATATTCCCGCCTAAAAGGTTTCTGTCCCAATTAATAGTTTAACCTTCATTACTTAACCTCTCTGCGCCTCAGTTTGCGTATCTACAGAACAGGAGCAGGGTAATCACTTCCACTGGGTTACTGTGCGGGTGAATTAGTTAACTCAAGCATTAATAACAAGTTAGTAAATTAATAAATACAAAGCACTGAAAAGGGAGCCCGGTGCATGGGAAACACCCAAAAGTTGTTGGCCAGGACACGTGTGATATTTCAGGAGAGTAACTAGAGGCTTCGACAATCCTAGGGAGGCACAAGCATGGTCTCTGTTTAAAAAAATAAAAGAATGAGTGGAGACAAACTGTAATTGATCGCACTGCTATGCATTTGAAATTGAGGGTTAATCAATTAATTTTTCTTGTATCTATATCATACACGAGGTATGTTTCGCATTTAATCTGGCAGTTAGAAAAGTGTGACCATACTTCATCATAGCAATAACCACTGCCTTTTACGACTGGTCTCCACGGGCGCTGAAGACAACAACATGCAAGACGCCAGCATTTGCACCGGGGGAAGGAACAGGACAGGGCTCCCAGGGAGACCACGAAGAACTCAAGAAGACAAGCCAATCTCCCTCACTTCCAGATTGGTGCTTTTTCTTAAGCATCTCTGTGTGTCCTTTACTGAATGGTTTTCACTTTCAAAAACTTTACCACCAGGTGAGTATTTGTCTGTAACTCTTTACATTAAAAAACAAAAACAAAAACCCTCCATACGTTCGGGGATAGCTGTTTAGGGTCTTTGTTCTTTCGGTCATTCTCTAATTTGGGGTACATACATTACCTCAATGAAATTGTAGGCCAGCTGACCCATCACAAATCCTAGTAGAGAAAGAACTGTCAAGGTGATGACTTCAGAATTCTTTAAGCACATCCTTAGTAAGCCTAAAGAAATACATGCATGTTATTTAAACATGATGTGTCGTTTCAAAGCAACTTCGAATCCCCTCTCCCTAGTTATTTCATTTTAAATGTCCTCTGTCATATCATTATGAATAAATGATTGACAGCTGTTACAGATGCTGTCTCTTAAGAATAAGACACACAGTATGAGGCATCTCTTCCAGGTAAAGCTGGAAAATATTGAAGTTCCAAAGCCCTTCCACCTGCCCACCCAGTGTCATGTTAGGATCACTGCACGGGTGTCTCACCTATGGGTCTAATGATGAGAAATTACGAAAAGCCAAACTTCATATCTACATAGTATACCTGACATTAATAATTACTCATCCTAAGCTACAGCAACATATATTCTATAGTTTTCCTAAAAGCCAATAATACTTCTTTTATTAAAATTTATTAACATTGGTTAATAAAATCATGTAGGTTTGAAGTGTACAATTCTGTAATTCATCATCTGGATTTTGCATTGTGTGTTCACCGCCCAAAGTCAAATCTCCATCTGTCACCATACATTCGACCCCCCTTGACCCTTTCCTACCTCCCCGCTTCCCCTCTGGTAACCAGTAAACTGTTGTCTCAGAAATACTTTTATTATTATTTTTTTAATGCCTACAGCACTTGATCTTTCTAGGTGGTCTCCCATCCAAGTACTAACCAGGCTTGACCCTGCTTAGCTTCCAAGGTTAGACATTGGGCTTGTTCAGGGTGGCATGGCCATAGACCACAGACCGTGTCTCCACTGGGGTATGAATCCAGGACCTTCTGGGTTCCTGGGTAAAGCAGACATGCTAACCGCTACATTATGGAACCACGTCCACAGAAATACTTTTAACTGAGCCCTAACCATAGGGAAAAACTGTCTTCACTGGACTGGTAACGAAAGCCCTTAATTCTCTATCTACATATATTTTCTTGCCTTGAAACTTATTCCCTGCAGGAGCAATGTATAGACTATAATCCAATTGATTTATGCCTCGGGCAAGATTCATTGGCATCCCAGATTCTGCGTTTCCTGACTTCCGGCTATAGGTCTAGCCAAATCAGTAAATTTATTGAATACTTCTTATTTGTAAAGCCAGACAAAGAAATGTTTCTCGAACTATCTCTGCAGTGTCCTTTATTGCTGGAGCACTTGTCTCTATGGAATCGTCAGGGGTCTAGAAATAGTGAAGTTCATGGTCACCAGCACCACATAGTACTAACTGAAATCAAGGTCATTAATGAGTATCTTAAAGATCCCAGAGAAAACCACCTCACTCCCTGATACAATGAGTACATCTGAAGATTTTTATGTCTGTTTGCTTCATTGTTTTTCTTTATAGTCTTCTTCGTTCCAGAAAGGTTATTAAATCAGCTGATATTTTTGCTCAAATAAAAAATTTTAAAGGGAACTAAAACTTCTCTAATCACTAGCATTGAATTGTAGAATCAAACAACCGCATTTTTGAATATGTTATCTTACCTGCATTAATATCGTTCACTGTACCTACTGAATGCTTAAGCATCGTTTAAGAGGCCCTTCCTTGTGAACTTTCTAATTCTCCAGTAGGAGGTGGTGTGGATGCTGCATCTTCCCCAAAGAAAAATCACATCAAAAGCCATAGCAGAATGGACAAAACTGATGACGCCAACTAGGCGAATTGTGACTCGAACGTCTAGGTTCCATTTGCCCTCCCCTCGTCCCAGGTACTTAAGTCAGGTAAGGCTCTTCCTCCTCCTCGTCACCAGAGACCCTTGTCCACACTTTTGAGTTATGCTAAGCACACTGCATTGTAGTGATTTGTGAGCCTAACCACCCTAAGAGATCCCTTTAGATTAAAGACTGTCTTATTTGCCTATGTCTATCATGGGGCTGTGCTCAGCAAATGTCACTGAGGGAAGGGACCTAGTGTAGATGCTACTTAGAATTAAATGAAGCTAGATTGATAGACAGCATTCGCTCTCGTCTTATAATTTCATTGGACCCCTTCTTCTGATGTAGTCGTGATTACTTTCCGCACTGACAAGGGTTCAGAGGGCGGAGGAAAGATGAGATTTAAAAACAACCACCTACCTCCCACAACAATAATGGAACACACGAGCATTGTAAAATGCCCTTTCACGAAAGTGTAGTCAGCCGGCCTTCCACAGAGTAAATCGGGTCTGCTACCTTCGCTATGATTCCAGAATGAAGAGTTCGTTCTTGCCATGGCTTTTTCAGTCCTTACTTGATGAACTCATACGTGAGTTACTATTGACACTTTCCCAACTACAGACCGGCCTGTTATAATATGCAAAAAGAAGAAAATGAGACTCGCCAGGACCCGATGCACACGTTCACACCTCCCGTTCCAGCTCTAGCTCCGGCAACATCTTACGGGCACGCGAACAGCAGCGTGGGTGCTTCGTGCTCAGAAGCGGCATGTATGGGGGGCAGTGAGTGTATGGGGCTTCGCGCTTACTGTTATATGATATGGTAATGTGTTTGCCTTCCCCATTGGACAGTTTCTCAAGGGCTAGAGCTGAATACTAATTTTTCTTAAGGCTGTGCACTCGGAGCATGGCACGTAAGAGGCTCTCCATTAACAGTGGATGGCCTGAACTGTTTGAGGGGAAACACTTTCTCCACGGGTACAAATCCTTCTGGAATTCTCCTTTACTCTTGTGATCCCATGTCCCCTTTCTCCTCTCTCGGGACCCTCCGAATCCAAACTGGCAACTGGGAAATGAGGTCAAAGCTGAGTCACACCTGTTAAGGTGGCGGTTGGGAGGGGGCGAATCACCTAAAAACAAAGGAAGAGACTAAAGTTGAGGTTTGAACACATGATGCTTTGAATGGATTGGAAAAAGTCCCCTTTCCCGATGGCAGGGCACACCGCATGGCTCGGCACGTGAGTAAGAGGCAGGATTTGAGCCCCAATCCCCCTACGTAGCAGTCCCAAGAAGGACTCGTCCTGTGTCATTTTCCTCGTGGCCAGCCTCAACCTAACAATTCCCGAGGTTCCTGAAGTGTCCCTGACAATGTTTAGAGCTCATCTTTGGTTCTCGGTTTTGTACTTGTGTGGTCTACAGAGCACAGTGATTCTCGTGGGAAGTAGAGGATCGGGCCCGAAATGAGATTCGGAATGTGACACCTCCAATCACTTCACCTGCCTCTAGCGTAGCCCACCAGGTCCGTGGCGTCTTCACATCCTGCTCTCTCCGCTTGTCACCACAGCGTCACTCTCTAATCAACTTGTCCAAACTACCAAGACCAGCGGTATCTTCTTCCAAGGCACAGCTGGCTCAGAGCTGGCATCTGGATGAAGACTGTCGACAGGGAACGATGCCCAGCTCTGCGTCTGTTTGCCAGGAACGGTAACGGCACTGCCAACCGATGTCACAGCGAAAGCCATTTCCATGCCTGATTCCCATTGGTTTCTTGCCAACCCACTTTTATTCTGATTGGCTACGTACATTGTCCCCACCCCCAATCCAGAAGCAGTTAACCGAGCGGTCTCAGGGAAGCGTGTGGTCTTATCCATCAAGCTGTGTCCACACCCACAACTGTCTTAACTGATTTTCTCTGCCTGACATAACAGCTGAACGGTCACTGCCCAGGTGGACAGAATCTCCTCCTACATATATTTTTAATATGTACCGTGTTTCTTTCTTCCACTCCAATACTCTTCAACACTGCCTTGTCTCCCCTCTGCCTTTGTCATTCACCCTTTTCTATTTTCTCTTCTTCCACCTCTCCTTCCTTTTCAATAAGAGTTTCTCACCCCCATTTTCCTCCTTGGCTCCTATTTGTCCTTGGCGTTTGTTCCTTAATTTGAAGAAACAGTGTCGCCCACTCTTTATAGGAGAACAAATGCATCTCCAATTCTGTGATGCCTATAACTCACATATATTTTGCCCCATATCTAATCACCGAAAACAAATACGGTATAAATCTAAGCAATCAAACATCGGTAATCAATCTGTAGTTTACTTTTGAGGAAGTTATTTTGTGACAGAGAGATTCTACTCTCTCGTCCCTGTACTATACTAATCCAATTCTCTTCCCCGGGGCAGCAAGCATTACGCCACAGCAGCGAGATTACTAACCCATCACCAACCTTCTCCATGGCTCCATATCAAGGAAACTTTGACAAACCAAAGTCCTAATTCCTACCTGAGACTAAATGGTTCCGGTCAACAGTCTCGTCCACCCCTGACTGCAACCACCAGCACCGGCACCCACACGCCATTCCCCCAAAATGTTCACTTCACAATATTTTGTTGTGGTTCATTTAAGCCGCGGGGCCCATCCTTACCACCACTCCCCAGGTCCAAGTTAAAAATATCAACCAAGCAAACAAACAAACAAACAAACAGGTCTCATCCACAGGCTGTCTCCTTAGACCTCCTCCTTACTCTTTCCCATCCTGCCCTAATTTAACTGCCCTTCTTGCCAAGTTCACCACCCTCTGTGCTATTTTCAGCTTCACTCTGTCCACACTGCTCGTCACCTTGATTTCTCTCCTCAACCGCACTGCCTCCGGTCATTTTGAGCAATGTCCTTCCAGGCTCTATCTAGCCCCCACCCTACTGCTGTCTCCCTGCTTGGTCCACCGAGCCCCTACGGGTAAAACTCATGCAGTTTCACATTTCAAATTTCAGATTCCCCATGACCTTCAATGAAGTCTTCGCACTTCAAGAAAACTTGGGCAAAATTCAGAGTCGGCTTGAGATTACATATAGTTCTGAGAGCTAGAGGAGAGAGAGCACATAACTGAAATATAGAGATAACCAAATGGCTCTACATTACAATCTTTTCCATGAAGCTTTTTTAAAAAGCAATAATTTATATTTCATCGTTTTTGGTGGAGCCAACTGAGTAGACTTTGGTGGCTTTGAGAGTCGAGGGCTGAGATGCTGCCCAGTTTTTGTCCCACCCCCACCTTGTGATGATACACGAGACTATCTGAGACAGTCGAGCAGGTTGGTTAGTCAGTTCCCCCTCCACCCCCCGGACCCATGGTTGGTTCAGGGATGGGCATGAGACTCAGACAGGGCTAAGCAGGTGGCTCCTTGGCTAAGTATGAGAACCATGGCTGAGAAAATGTCAGCTGAAAAGGAATTACTGAATTGCTCATTTCTTTTCTGTCCCCTCAAGCTTTCAGAGTGGGACGAAGAAAAGGACGTATAAGGAAAGTGACTAAACGGCATTTTTTAAAACATTTCCTTCCTATAAAACTTTTCCAGAAAATCACAGAGCAAATAGATAAGGGATTTTTAGATAAACTAGGGGAAAAAAAAAAGAAGAAAAAGACATTCTAAATCGCTAAATATTAAACCAACAATGATATTTAAAAACTAGGAAATATAAAATAGAACAGAAGGGAAAATGGCATGGAGTCCAGTTACAATATCTATATTACCGAACCTACAAAAGAGAGAAAATCTAAATATAAAACAGATTCATGTTTATTAATTTAAAGATAGGCAGAGGTTAAATACAAATAATTAAGTAGGCTGAGAAATTACCTCCCACCTCACAAGTAAATTTTAATTTGGACATAAAATTCGATAGTTGTATAAGCAAAAGACCCTGACCCAAACTGTTCTTACCGTTTCCTTGCCCCAGAATGTCACCCCACAGCTCTCCTTTTGAGAGATGGAAAACGAATTTTTCCTCTGGAAATAGCCAATGTCTTTATTCATACAATTCCTCAACTGAAAGGAAATTTCCTGCCTCGATTACACAGAAAATTACTGGGTTCTCTAAGTAGCTTTTAAAGGCTCCACAGAGCTTTCGTGAGTGATTCGGACCCACACGTTCCCTGGAAGGAGCACATGGAACCCACATGAGACTGTGCCTGGGGGCCGAGTCCAGGCCACCGAGTCTGGGCGCAAGCCGCGGGAGAGGGTGAAGCCAAACAAGGGTGATTTCATTCCATACTTAAACGTTTTTACGAAACTCCACATCTATTTTCTCAACTTCCATTGTCATCGATAGGTTTGTCTTTACAAATACTGGTAGAAAAGGTGGCCTTTTATAAAATGTATGTCCGGTAGAAGGTGCGATGCTGACTTCTTCTCTGACCACGGCCTAGGTTACAGATTTGGCACTTTTCACTTGGCCTGAAAGGAAGCAGATTTTTAGAATTACATTTAGTCAGCTTGGAATATAAAACAAAAACGAAGCCAGTTTTTAAAACAACGGGCATGAAGTAAATCAGTCTGTCCCGGTCATTAATTAAACCTTGGTGTGTCAATTCAAGTATTCTCCCCGCCTGCCTTTTTAAAAATATTTACAGCTGTACTGCAATCAGTATTATTGTTCCTAATTCTGCCATTGAATAGAATAACTTTTTTTTTATAAATTGCTTAACCTCTCTTGTCTTCATTTTCTTTATTGTAAAATGAAGGGGACATTTCAGAGGTTCCGTCAAGATCCAACCTTTCCATAATATGAAGGTGCAAGAAAATATACATATGACCAGTGCTTGGAAGGCATACAGGGTTCATGGGGAGAGAGCTAACCTTCCTCAGATGTGAGAAGGGAAGGAGGTTGTTGGGCCAGGCAAACAGTCGTGGTGGAGCCGGGGGGAGGGTGGAAATCGGACGGTATCACAATCATTCAGGTCTTAATCATCTCAACTCCTGGACTATGCTGGTCTCACTCCCTCTAGCCTCTTCTCTCTCCCATCCGTTTTACAAGGAAAGACAGATTATTCCCCACTATAACCTCTCTTCTCTCCTACTCCAAAGCCTTTAATGTCAACTCACTACACTGAAAATAAAGCCCAAGTTTTCTAAGCTTATAATTCAGTACTTTTAATGAAATGATGACAAATTAACTTTCTAACCTCATTGCCTACTGTTTCTTAACACAGACATGACTACAATCAGCCAGACGGACACCGACCACGTCCCTGTTCCCACATCTGACCTTCTCGGACCACACACAGCACTTAGTCTACCTTCTCAAGTATGCATGTTTACCACATGGGTGGCAGGTTCTTTAAAGCCAAGGACGGTCAAAAGTGTCTAGCTCCCTTCGGGAGACCTGGGATGTTAGATACAGGTGGCAAGGGATAATCTGCCACGCCATGAGACTGGATTGTCTTAACCTTAAAAAAAATCCACAGCCCCTTTTGACAAACATAAAAATCTTAGGTACTGGACACATTCAAAGAAATGAAGTTGAACCCCTACCTCACATCATATACAAAAATAACTCAAAATGGACCCTAGAACTAAATGTAAGAGCTAAATCTATGAAACTCTTACAAAAAAATAATAAAACGTAAAAGTAAACCTTAATGACCTTGGATTAGGCAATGTTTCTTAGATATGACCCTGAAAGTAAAAGCAACAAGAGAAAAAATAAATAAACTGGACTTCATCAAACCGAAATTTTGTGCTTCAAAGGATACAATTAAGGAAATGAAAAGACAACCCACAGAATGAGAGAAAATATTTGCGAATCACATATCTGGTAAGGGACTTGTCTCCAAAATATATACAGAACTCTTACAACTCAACAATAAAAAGGCAATCCAATCTAAAAACTGGCAAAGAATTCAAATAGACATTTCTCCAAAGAAAATATACATATGACCAGTAAACACACGAAAGATGTGTAATACCATTAGTAATTCAGGAAATTCGAATCAAAACTACATTAACATACCACTTCACACCTGAGATGGCTAAAAACAATTCTAAAAGACAATAACAAAGGTCGGTAATGATGTGGAGAAATTGGAGCCCTCATATATATCACTTGTGGGAATGAAAAATTGGAAACGGTTTAGCGAGTCCTCAAAAGGTCAGACATAGAGGCATAATGACCCAGTAACTCCACTCCTAAGAATACACCCTAGAGAAAAGAAAACATATGGTGACACGAAAATTTGTTCACAAAAGTTTATTTGTAATATTTTATAATAATCATTATAATAGTCAAAAGAGTGGAAACTTAAATGTCCTTCAACTTCTAAATGGATAAATTTGAATCCATACAATGGAATATTATTGACCCATACAAAGGAATACTGATACATGTTACAACATGGATGAACTCTGAAAACATTATGCTCAGTGAAAGAAGCCAGGCACGAAATGCCACGGATTCTATTTATGAAATGTCCAGAAGAGGCAAGCCCAGAGAAAGTAGCTAATGGTAACCAGGGGCTTGTGGGAGAGAGGAATGGGAAGTAACTGGTAATGGGTGGTAAAATGTTCTAAAATTAGATAGTGGTGATGATTACACAATTCTGCATATACTAAAAATCACTGTACTGTATGTACATTTTTAAATGGTGAATTTTATGGTATGAGAATTATATCTCAGTAAAGCTGATATTTTTAAAAATCTTAGGTATGACTGCCACCAAGATTCTTTTCTTTTTTTATTAAATTTGTTGGGGTGACATTGGTTAATAAAATTATATAGATTTCAAGTGTACAATTCAGTAATATATCGTATGTATAATGCATTGTGTGTTTGCCGCCCAAAGTTAAAATTCCTTCTGTCACCATATATTTGACCCCCTTTTACTCTTATCTATCTACCCCCTCTCCCCTTTCCACCTAGATTCTGACATTGTACCTTCTTCATTCACATGACAGTATTCCCACAATAGGTTTTGCAAAATATTGTTATAACACTCGAAAATGCTTTAATTTACTTTTCAATTACAGTTGACATACAATATTATATTAGTTTCAGGTATACAACATAATAATTAAACACTTATATACCTTAGGAAGTGATTGCCTGATAAGTCTAATACCCATGCGACACTGTACCTAGTTATTATAATAGTATTGATTATATTCTCTATGGTGTACTTTACCTCCATGTGACTATTTTTGTAACTCAAATTCTGCCACCCTACCTCATAGGAGGACATGCCTTCTTAGTTGAAAATCACCGGTCAAAATCAAAGGCATAGTAAATTATATTAAATTAAATAATTAATGATGATAATAATATTAAGATAAGTATTAGACATTCTCTATAGAAATAATTCAGTTATCATTTTAAGTCATTATTAACACTAAAACTATTAATGAAACTAGGACGTTATATCACAGGTCAGTGCTTGTAACAAGGGTAATACGTAATAAAGACTGTTAAAATCAGAAGATCTCAGAAATAACAACATGAAACCCAATTTTCATCTTTTCTGACATTCAAACCATTTTTTATCCAAAACTTACGTGGCGTAGACATTTTCGTGAAGATGGGAGTCACGACATCTTCCAGTTGTTGTTTCTGCTCAAAAAGCTCATCGATAGAAGCTTCCGAATGGGTCTCCAGCCACTCATTCTTCGCCCGGCAGGCACCGAGGATGGTATTCTAGAGACAGAAAGAGAGTCTGCTTTGTGCTTATTTATGGAAAAACAAAACTCTATAGTATCCCTAAACCAGCACTGCCCAACAAAACTTTCTGTGACGATGGAAATGGTTTATAGCTGCACTGTCCAATACAGCCATCATGGACACATGTGGCCATCGACTACTTAAAAAGTAGCTAGTGTGACTGAGGGGCTGAATTTTTAATCTTATTTAATGTTAATGAATTCAATTTAAATAGACAGATGTGGCTAGTGGCTACTATACTGGACAGCATAGCTCTAACATCGGTGGAATGTGATTATAATTAAACTCGCATTAGAGAGTCATGAAGCCTTGGGCTAGTCTATACCCTCTCCCTAATTCTTTATTTTCATTGAGCCCTGTGATACAGAGAAGTGTTTGCAAAGGTTGGAAAAGAGTAAGTGGAGGGTATGAGCTGCAGGCAACTCAACAGACAATGTGGAGACTTCACTCCTTCTCAGATGGTTCACAGGAGGAGGAAGCGGGCCCCGCATCACTGAAAACCATCTCTGTGCACGTGGGCAGCAAACCGCTGGTGTCTGATTTAAGCTGTTTATTGTCAGACAGTTTGTAACAATAAGAAGAATGAATAAATGCATGTCCGGTCCCTATTATTAAATAAATAAGGAGGACTAGAGGCAGAAGGATAGAGAAGGAAGTAGACTTGGAAAGATACTGTGACATATCATTAAAAGAAAAAAAAGCAAATTAAAGAATCATATGTATAGTCATCTCACTTTTATAAAAACAAAATCTCTCTTATAAAACTATACGTGTGCATGCATATGTTTATACAAGAGAAAGTATGGTGAGATTAACACTACGTGTTATTAGAACTACAGGGTACTAAAACTGGAAATGGAAGAGAAAAAGCTTGCTTTAGACATTCCAATTTTATTCTCATTATTACTATCTGTGCCTAATATTTTCTAGTTCCAATAACCAAAAATTTAAAAATCGAAATTAAAAAGGCTTTTATAGTAACTAGTTTGACAAAGTGCTGTTTGTTTGTGTCAGAAAAATCTTGGTTGGCAGATCCGATGGCTACAATAGCTGTTCGAATAGAATGTTGGCTAGATTCTGCTTTTTCATAAGAGATTTTGTAAAGCGTTTTACAAACCACCAGTGAAATGTGTAACCTATCACGGTTCCAGACTTGGTGATGCCTATGCCTTTAGCAACTGTTCGCTCTTTTTCATCAGAAAGTCACAGAACATCCTGCAGAGAGATGCCAGAAATAATTTAAAACAAAAACACATTACCGAAACCTCCTGTGTATCTCCCATGTGTGAACATTCAAAGCAATAGACCAGTCCACACTCAGTACTTTGTTATCCAGTAAATGTGGCAAGCTGGCTTTAAACAAGCTGTCTTTCTATCTGTGTTATCTTTTTTTTAACATTATGTAAAATTTGATACATTAAAAATATATAATGTGTATAGTATATACATATGCACTAAAATATATGCTGTATATCTTAGTTTTTGAGCAAAATAATGAGTATCAGTGACACTTCCAACCAACTAAAGAACCGGAACACGGCCAGTAGAGCTAAGGCCACCTCTGTGCACTCCCATTCCACCCCCCTGCCCGCCTCCAAGAGACAGTCACAATCTGTGTTGATATCTCTGTGTTCCTTCTTTAAATAGTTTTGTGTGGGCGTCCCTAAACAATATAGTTTGATTTTGCTTGTGGTTGACCTTTATAAAAATTCATGCAGTTCTGGCAATGTTGTTGTTTTTTTTTTTTTTTTTCACTCAATACTACATTTCTCAGATTCAATCATGTTGTTAGGTGAGATGCTTAGTACATCTCTGTTACTCTTTAATATTATTTCATTTCATTTTTATTAGAAGAAGGGAAGGAGGGAAAAAAACAGAAGAAGAAAACAGCAAATTCCATCACCTACCTCTGGAACATTAGTGTGGAAAGTAAAGCTATAAGGCAAATATCTCAAAAGACTTCAGAACAAGCAATAATCACGTGGTACCTTGTCTTCTTTACAGAGTCTCCCTGGGCCCTTTTCTGTCTCTGTGACGGTTGCAGAGACCTTTGCAATATATTTTTTCAGAACCAGCCTTGCGTCTGAAAGAATAAGACAGGAAAATGCACAATAAGACACAGGCCAAAAAATATGCTCAACTGTTTCTAACGCACTATTACATGTCCAGAGCTTTAAAAAGATTGTTTGTGGGAGATTTTTTTTTTGTGGTTGTTTTCATTGACTTTCAAGAAAGCTAACACTCAAGCAACACGGCACTCTGGGGCACTCACTGTGTTCCTAGAATTATTCGAAAATTTTTGAAGAACAAATAAATATAAAATGTGACACCTGATCTCTCAAAGAGGCAGTAATCTATTAAAATATCTACTCTGGAGAAAAAAAGAAAAAAGATATTTCCAATACACAAACTGTCACTTGTTCTGGATCCTTCTAAATAAATTTAAAAATCGTTTTCCTTTTCAAAAAAAAAAAGTGTTTAAAATAATTCCATTCACTATAGCACCCATAGTAATGTCATCACAAAATTTGCAAGATATAGGTAAACAAAATATAACACTTGGAGAAAAATAAAAGACTCGATGAATCGAAAGGCTTACTATATTCCTAGATGGAACAACTGAATATTGTAAGTTTGTACATTGGCCCCATATTAAGCTAACGGTTGATGTATTTGTTTCTTGTGGCTGCTATAACAAATTGTCATAAAATCTGTGGCTTAGAACAACACAGATTTCTCCTTTTATAGTTTCAGAGGCCAGAAGTCGGAAACGAGTTTTGCTGGGCTAACGTCAAGGTGCCGGCCGGGCGGACTCCTTCTGTGGGCTCTGAGGAGAGAGTCTGTTTTCTTGCCTTTTTCAACCTCCGGTGGCCGCCTGTCCTCCTTGCCCGGTGGCCGCCTGTCCTCCTTGCCCGGTGGCCCCTCCCGCCACGCTCAGCGCACAGCACTCCAATCTCTACTCCCATCATCGCCTTCCCCTCTTCTGTGTCAAAGCTCCTTCTGCCTCCCGCTCGTAGAAAGGACGCTTATGATAACAGTGAGGTCCCACCTGGATAATCCGGGATGATCTCCCGGCCTCAAGAGCTGTATTTTAAGGATCTCCAAAGTCCCTTCTGCCACAGGAGGGAACAGTCACAGGTTCCAGAAGTTAGGACCTAGATATATACATTTGGTAGCCATTTCTCAGCCAACCACGGCCTTCCAAAATTCACAGCTATCCCACGTGTAAAATTCATTCGGCCCATCCCAGCACCCAAGAGTCCCGGCCCATTACATCGATCCACGTCCTAATGCTCACCCAAAAGATCAGCTGCTCGGAAGTCTCCAATCTCATCATCTAAATCCCCTAGACAGCGTATGGGCGAGACCAGGTATGGCCCTTCCGTCCTTGGGTAGACATGTGAAAACGGAAAATGAGTCGCCTGTCCAGAGCGATTCTGAAATCCCACGGGGCAAACCCTCTGAGGTGTCCAGGCCCAGGACTGATCCCCTGTGGCACAAGGCTTGTCCCCTCGGCTGCAGCTCCAACCCAAGTCGTCCTAACTTTTTCACGAAAGGCAGCCCGTTTTACCTGTCGTTTCCTGCCTTGTAGAGTTTTGGGAGTCTGGCAGCCTTTTTTGCATTTTGTCTAAACTGTCGAAGTTCCTAGCCATGTAACATCCTCAAACCTCGTGAGTGCCCCTGCGTGGCCCAGAGACCCATCCCACGGGACTGGAGGCTCCTCGACGGGTCGGCCCCAGACACCCTCGTTTCTGCTCGTGCCCTCTGCTGGGCCGGCTGCAGAGACCGTGAGCAGCACGCCCGACGCCCGCGGCTCGAGCGGAACGCGGTCCAGCCCCATCCGTGGCCTCCTCTCCGGGCACACGGTCCCGGCAGCGAAAATCCCAATTTCAGTACTTCGCGATCTGGACAGGCTCAGAAGCGCCCGCCACGCCAAGCCCTGTTCCTCCGTGCACGACAGGTTCTTGCCTCGATTCGTCTCTCTCCACTCACCTGTTACTGTAAGCTACGGGAGAGATCGGGTCATGCCGCCACCTTGCTCGGACATCCATTCAGCTAAACCAGTGTCCACAGCCACCGCGTACAGTCTCGCTTGCTTTCTGCCGCCCCGTGAGACCGCCTTTCCCCCACTTCCAGTGACGGGTCCCTCGCTTCCCTCTGAGCCTTCGCCAGGACGCCTTCGCCGCTATTTCCACCGACGCTGTCTACGGTGACTTAGGTACAGGTTCCCGTCCGCCTTCTCACCTCCTGAGCCCTCATCGGCTGCGTCTTTATGGCCTCACTTCCATCCACAGTCCGCTCAAGGCCATCCAGGCTATTCCCGTCATGCCCCTCAAAAGTCTTCCATGAGGCCACCACTCAATTCCAAAGCTTCCCCCACAGTTTCGGCCACTTGTGACAGCACCTCACGCCCAGGTGCCAGTCTGTACTCGTTTCCTGCGGCCGCCGAAACAAATTACCACAAACTCAATGGCCTGAAACAACACTAATTGATCCTTTTACAGTTCTGGAGACCGGAAGTCCGAAATCAGTTTCACGGGCTGAAGTCCAGGTGTTGGCAGGGCTGACTCCCGGCGGCTCTAAGAAAAAACCATTCCTTATCTTCTTCAGCTTCTGGCAACCATCCCAGCTTGTGGTCTCTCCCAAACCTTCAGAGTGCATCACCCCACATCCTCCTCTTCTGTATCAAACATCCCTCTTCTTTCCTCTTATAAGGCCACTTGTGACTATATTCCGGGCCCGCCTGGCTAATCCAGGATAATAAATCTCCCATTGTCAAGATCCTTAACTTAATTATATCTGCAAAGTTTCTTCTGCCCTATAACAGTCGCGGGTTCCAATGATTAGGACCTGCTATCTTTGGGCGCCATCAACCAGCCTACCATAATCCGTATACGTAATCTTGTGAAATTCCAAACGGAAATTTTAGAGAGACTTAGTGAAATCGATTGTGTCATCGGTAGTACCTAACAATCTCTTTAAGCCTCGTTTGCCTGTCTGTAAAGCAGACCATAATAAAAGTGCCTTCCAGCGTCAAGTTCAGGCGCACATCTGAAATAGTCTTAATGGACATGGACTAGATCAACGGTCTTCTTGCTTCCGGCCCTTCCCAGCTTCAAACCCATCCTTCATGTCGCAAGCAGAATTGATCACCTGAACTGGAATCATCACGAGTTAGGTGACCTGGAGTCAGTGGTGTTTCCACAACTTCAGTACAAGACGGAGCTCAGGGGAGGGATGAGCTGGAGGAGGGGACTAAGGGACTTGTCACGCAACTGCATCTCTACCACGTGCCCACGGGTTTTATTGAGAGCACATGTTTATTTTGGGTGGCTTGGGAGAGAGAGGAGCTTATTGCAAGCATCCTCTTAATGCGAATTGGGTAGCTTCTAAGGAACAGAAACTTCTTTCTCATGGTTCCGGGGCTGCGTAGTCCAACATCAAGGCACCAGGATGGTCGTAGTCTGGCGAGAACCCTCTTCCTTCATAGCAGGGCCTTCCTCACGTGCTGGGAGGGGCAAGGCACTCGGTGGGGGTCAGGGGGGTCTCCCCAACCCCCAGCACTAATCCCATTCCCAAGGCTCCACCCTCAGGTGCCTCCCAAAGGCCCTGCCTCCTAAGACCATCACATTGGGCATTAGGATTTCAATTCTGGGAGGACGCAAACATTCAGACCACAGCAGAACCTGTTCCCCCATTTATAAGGTGTAAGTAACACAGCACAGTCCTCACAGGGTTGGCATAAGGGTTAAACAGAACATAGTATAATGCATACAAATATCTTGGCACAGTGCCTGGCACGCAATAAAGCACTCAATTAGTTTACCATGTCATTTCTCTCCTCAAAACTTTATAAATGATTCTCTATTGATTTCTGAATAAAATACAGGGCCCTCTGAGATCTATCTAGCCACAGGCTCTCTTTCCAGCTTTATTCCTCCCACCATCACCCAGAGAGTCTATCCATTGTTTACTTCCTATTCCCTCTGGCCCCTGATGTCTGTACGGCTCACTCCTTCCGTTCCTCAGGCCTCTGCTCGAGCATCGCCTCATCGGAGAGGAGGCCCTTCCTGATCGCCCCCCATACGACAGCACTCACACTCACTCGGTCGCCTGCTGGCAGCTCGCAACCCCCTCACCACTCTACTTGTCTCCATGGCACTAACGCATAGATTTAGAGAGAGATTATTTTCTGCGTCTCCCTACAAGAAAGTAAACATAAAGATTGTTTCGTGCCTACCTGTAGATGCATTCTGAGTTCCTTAGCATGCAGGAGGTGCCTAATAAATATGTCGTATGTTTGTAATAAAATAAGAATAAAATAAGAATTTCTTTGCTTATTTTACGCTCCTCAACCTCAGATGTCCCATCCGCACTGCCACCTACCAAAATTCTACTCGATATTCAAATCTCACTCAAATGTACTTCTACAAACTCCCAATGCCAAATAGAACTCATTGCCCTTTATTGCTCTTTCGACTGTCACATGATTATAATTTGATTTACTTCTCATTTTAGTCGACAGTATCTTGGAATTTTTATCATCTTGTTTTTTGCTTCTACCTCTAGATCGTTAAGATCCTTCAAGGAGGGTCCGTGTCTCATCTTTTGATGATAGACCATGCCACCTCACCATCTCACCTTTTCTCGCATGCCGAATTCCCCGCCCCTCACCCCCTACCTAACAGTGCCACATTGCCACCAAAGGGACCTTGGTTAAAAGGAGGAAGCACTCGATATGTGTTTAACTATTTGAAGGGAAGGACAAGTCAGAGTGAAAACACGAAGCAGACTGCAGGTTGCGGGAAATGGTACAGGTACAGACATTTTTTTAAGGAGATGCATAACCGCCAAACTTCACAAGGGGTAGAAGAGATACGGGTAAATTATTTCCATGGAAGTCCATTAATGTGATCACAGTTTGAATTTATTAGCGGTAAAATATTAGTAAAGTCTTCATTTTTCATAAAATTGAAGACACTCAATCCATTCTGGCAAAAAGCAAGAAGCATCCCTGAGAAACCCAAGGTGACTGGTTAGATGACACCTTTTAGTTCCAATATGGCTCTTTATGACATCACAGAATCTCCCGCTGAATCACTGTGACTGATGATATGACAATGACCATCAGTGTATATTTTATGGTCCAGGAAGACTATCTTAAATGTCTTCGCCAGAGCACCATATTAACTCATGCTCAGGGCATTTCTGCTCTGCCTCTGACCACACTTTTGGCTATAGATTCTTTTGTCCCAATTAAGAGAGAAAGATGTCCATTCAAGGAACATCCCTGATTTCTCCTCTGTTGTTTATCTGCCTCTTGAGGGAGAGCCTCTGCATCTGTGATGGAACTATCTGGACAAAGGTTGGATGGGAGATCTTTCCAGAAGAAATGTATTATCTGAAAGTTAAGCCTTCTCCATCTCACTGTCTACCTTACCCTATGGACAAACTATGCTGCAATCTTGCTAATGTGGATATATTTAAGGATTGTTTACATCTCATGTATATTTTAGTACAGGCTCTCTTTTTAATCCTGACTGTTTTATCTGTGCATTACCTGTGGATGAAATGGAAGAAACACAAGAAAAAGGTGAATGAGTGATGACATAGTAATACTTATAGAATGTCAGAGGTTAAAATGTATGATTTATCAGCTTCTTTGAGAAAGAGTACCACATCTTATTTCCCTTTGTAACTTCCCCTGGCACCTGCCATTCACTCTGAGCATCTAGCACAGTGTCTTGTACATATCAGGTGCTCGACAAATGTGTATTAAATTACAAGATCCTTAAAGTAATCTAGTCCAACCCCTCTATTTCAAGTTACAAAACACATCAAGAAAGTGGTAAGCTACAAAGAGTAGAATATATAGTAAGTGAAGTTATCCAACCAGGCCCTCGGGTAAGTCCTTCGATTTTTCTCAGCTGCCTCATCCATAAAATGAAGGATCTGGAGTAAGAGATCTGTTAAATCCCTTCCGCATCCATCTAAAAAGACTAAGTACATAAAAGTTGGCATGTATTTTTAAAATAGACTGTAAGCTAATTTCTAATGCTAGGATAACTTTCTTGGAAATGGCACTCTTGAACAAATTTCCCACTTGGCCAGTGGCACCACATTTTGAGGCAATCTTAAAAAAAGGGTCATTGATTTTCACAACAATTAGATAGTTATAAAATGACAATGATTTTATTGCATTATACCTTGAGGCTGTTTATAATAAAGGGAAATATTCTGCTAATATTTAAATAATTCCTCCTAGCAGAATGCTCTAACCATAAAAAGCACCTTTTCGTGTTTGCTGATGGTGATAATGATTACCATCCTCTTACACAGGAGCATATACGAAAGGGCATTTGTACCTTTCTCTTATAGTAATCTTTCTTTTGTATAAAGTAAGTGTGTGGTGTTGGAGTTTACGTACATTTGTCCAGAAAACAAACTGAATCTGAACTACAGTAAGGGAAAACAAAAAAACTATAACATCATTTGTTTTTCTCCTTTTAGCTGAAAAAACAAGCCTCCTCAGATACCTCTGGTAATAAAGACCTACAAACGCAGTCCATCTATGACATCGACCAAATACTCTGCAGACTGGTCGCCACAACGTCGATGATGACCAAGTATCTGAATCAGGTATCCCAACATACTTCGGCTAAGAAACTCAAGCACCGAAAATCAAAGAAGAAGAAGAGTGAAGAAGATCCAGAGTCCACTAAACACAACCACACGCACCCGTAGCTCAGTCCAATACGGAGACACACGGGAGACCTATGAGAGAATTTATATTAAGGACAAAAATAGATCTTTGCGAGCCTTTGTAATTTTGGGCCACCTTCTTTTTTTTTAATGGTTTTTTTTAATATACGTTAGTTTCAGGTACACAGCATAGTGGTTAGACATTTATATAATTTACAAAGTGATTCCCCCCAATTAGGCTAGTACCCACCTGGCACTATACATGGTTATTGCAATACTAGGGACTGTAGTCCCTATGCTGTACTCCGCAGCCCTAAGACTATTTTTTAACTACCAATTTTTACTTCTAAATCCCTTCACTTTTTTCACCCAGCAACCCCTCCCCCAAGCCACCTTCTTTACTGAAACTTTCCAGAGAAGTCTGGGTTGAAAAGTTCTTTCTAATCCACTAAAAAGGCATCCATACTTACAAAAGTACTGGGGGGGAATGTACAGTACCATTGTCTCAGGTTTAAGTATTTTGCTCTTTTTAATGTACGAGATTACTTATCATTAACCATTGGTAGAATAGGTTCTTTAGTGTTTTAATAAATCTGATTTAAGTAATATTTGTGATTTTTCTTACTTTCCTGAGCAAATTTTATGGCCACAAGAAGACTTAGTTTCCTATCTCAGATTGCTAAAAATAGTATAGAAAGATTAAGGAATAGATTAATTTTAAAATATATTTTTTTTTCCATTTCCAGTCTGATAAATGAAGAATTAAGTATCAACATTTTTTAAAGTTCCGACTTTTGATGCTCAGCCACCTCAATCCTTAAAAAGTATGGTTACCACACTTTCCAACAAAAACTGGGAGACTGATCTGAGACTGAGACAGAAGATTTGATTAAAAACATGTTGAAAAATCCCAGCAAAAAATATACCAGATCTGTAACAGATTGTTAAAAAAAAAACAAAAAAAACTTTTAAAAAACAATCCTTGAAACAGAAATAGATAACTCTACAGTCTTTACAGGTAATAGAAAAGAACAGTGCCTGCTGTGGGTTGTTGTGGATTATTAAAAGTTTATTTATGGTTTAAAAGTTTATTTACGGTTTGACTTTCCAGATTCTTCTTCTTCCTTCCACGCTCCCTTAGAACAACCCTACCTCCTGTTTCCGTTAGTTTGTTCCACTCCTTCAGCGTTCTGAACGGTCAACTAATTCCCTCTAAGAGAGTATTGGTATATCTTTCTCTTAATGGAGAATCTTGAACACTTAAAAAGTCTGCAAACCCCCAAAACCCAAAGAGATTTATCTCTAA
>NW_011888975.1:74875-80633 GCF_000151845.1 Pteropus vampyrus | reverse complement strand
TCTCTTATAGTAATCTTTCTTTTGTATAAAGTAAGTGTGTGGTGTTGGAGTTTACGTACATTTGTCCAGAAAACAAACTGAATCTGAACTACAGTAAGGGAAAACAAAAAAACTATAACATCATTTGTTTTTCTCCTTTTAGCTGAAAAAACAAGCCTCCTCAGATACCTCTGGTAATAAAGACCTACAAACGCAGTCCATCTATGACATCGACCAAATACTCTGCAGACTGGTCGCCACAACGTCGATGATGACCAAGTATCTGAATCAGGTATCCCAACATACTTCGGCTAAGAAACTCAAGCACCGAAAATCAAAGAAGAAGAAGAGTGAAGAAGATCCAGAGTCCACTAAACACAACCACACGCACCCGTAGCTCAGTCCAATACGGAGACACACGGGAGACCTATGAGAGAATTTATATTAAGGACAAAAATAGATCTTTGCGAGCCTTTGTAATTTTGGGCCACCTTCTTTTTTTTTAATGGTTTTTTTTAATATACGTTAGTTTCAGGTACACAGCATAGTGGTTAGACATTTATATAATTTACAAAGTGATTCCCCCCAATTAGGCTAGTACCCACCTGGCACTATACATGGTTATTGCAATACTAGGGACTGTAGTCCCTATGCTGTACTCCGCAGCCCTAAGACTATTTTTTAACTACCAATTTTTACTTCTAAATCCCTTCACTTTTTTCACCCAGCAACCCCTCCCCCAAGCCACCTTCTTTACTGAAACTTTCCAGAGAAGTCTGGGTTGAAAAGTTCTTTCTAATCCACTAAAAAGGCATCCATACTTACAAAAGTACTGGGGGGGAATGTACAGTACCATTGTCTCAGGTTTAAGTATTTTGCTCTTTTTAATGTACGAGATTACTTATCATTAACCATTGGTAGAATAGGTTCTTTAGTGTTTTAATAAATCTGATTTAAGTAATATTTGTGATTTTTCTTACTTTCCTGAGCAAATTTTATGGCCACAAGAAGACTTAGTTTCCTATCTCAGATTGCTAAAAATAGTATAGAAAGATTAAGGAATAGATTAATTTTAAAATATATTTTTTTTTCCATTTCCAGTCTGATAAATGAAGAATTAAGTATCAACATTTTTTAAAGTTCCGACTTTTGATGCTCAGCCACCTCAATCCTTAAAAAGTATGGTTACCACACTTTCCAACAAAAACTGGGAGACTGATCTGAGACTGAGACAGAAGATTTGATTAAAAACATGTTGAAAAATCCCAGCAAAAAATATACCAGATCTGTAACAGATTGTTAAAAAAAAAACAAAAAAAACTTTTAAAAAACAATCCTTGAAACAGAAATAGATAACTCTACAGTCTTTACAGGTAATAGAAAAGAACAGTGCCTGCTGTGGGTTGTTGTGGATTATTAAAAGTTTATTTATGGTTTAAAAGTTTATTTACGGTTTGACTTTCCAGATTCTTCTTCTTCCTTCCACGCTCCCTTAGAACAACCCTACCTCCTGTTTCCGTTAGTTTGTTCCACTCCTTCAGCGTTCTGAACGGTCAACTAATTCCCTCTAAGAGAGTATTGGTATATCTTTCTCTTAATGGAGAATCTTGAACACTTAAAAAGTCTGCAAACCCCCAAAACCCAAAGAGATTTATCTCTAATAGCGGAATTTTAGGCAGGGGACTCTTCAACCCCTTAAACCCCTCTGGGTGCCTTCTACTCTAATTGCTAAAACAAGAAATGGAAGTGGTTTATATTCTTGGCAAGTCTGAATCAAACAAATGTTAAATATTATGTTGAGTAGCTTGTGTTTCTGACATCCCAGGGCTACGTTACCATGAAGCTCCCATCCTTACAATTCCATCACTGATCTGGAAACAGAATAACAGTTTACAGTATTATAGTTCTTTAATCTTCGACACTAGGAAATGTTAAGTATAATTCCCCTAGGAACGTAAGGACCCAAATGAAAACAGCGGGATATTAGGGGGAAGGAAACCTAAGGAGAAGGGGATCAGTGCAACTCCACACCCATGAGCCCCAAACTGCTGCTTTTCAGAGAAGTTACAGCAAAGTTTGTCCCTGAATTGTTTTTTAAGTACCATGGGTCATTCTTCCAAAATGGATTGTAAATTACATAAGGTGAATAAGGTGAATAACTATTCATGAGAGGTCAAGTCTTTGCTATTTTTCTTTTTACTTACCTATCTAATCATAAAATCAAAGGTGCAGACAGAAGTATGGCCCCTAGAAAACATTTGGTACAAGTGAACAATTATCTATAAAATAATCCACAAAATATAACTCGTCTTCCTCCGAAATGTGCTTCCTTCCCTCAATTTCCTTACTTCTAGTAACTGTCCCTGACCTCTTATTTTACTGATAAGCAAGCTCCTTCGTGCTGCCAGGAGAATCTTCCCAACTGCCACTTTCATCCTCTTCCTTTCTACGTAAAAATTTTCAGTGACTCCAGCGGCTACAGAAATGAAATGAAAACACCTCGGCCTGGCACTTCGGGGTATATAGTCTGGGTGTACTAACAGCAGCAGCATTTTCCAGCTGCTGATGACATGCCAGGCATTGTGCTACGTGCTTTGTAGCATCTCATTTGATTCTCATAACAACCCCAAGAGGTAGGAATTACTATTGGCCCCTTTTTCCAGAAAATGAAATTGAGGTATAAAGAATTTAAGTACCTTGTCCGAAGTCACATAGGTTTCGAGTAGAGATGCCAGTATTTAAACCTAAGCAATCTGATTCGAGAGCCCACATACTTACTCTTTTACTGTTCTGCCTGCGCTGTAACCTACCTGTGCCCACTGTGACTTGCTGGTCCAGTAAGGCAATCTTGTCCCTGTCCATCGCTCAACATGCCACTTTCATTCCCAGCTCTTGCAGATTTTGCTCGCACCCTTTTGCCGTCTGCCGTATATTCCAGTCCCACCCACTCTTTAAGGCCAAGCTCAACTGCGATGTGCTCTGACTTCACACGCTCTGACCACTCCCCAGCGTGTACCCCGTGCCCTGCTGGTTTTAACCCTTACTCACAGTCTTTCTCATACTGTTATTTAACTGTAGGATGTGTCTATAGCATCCTATCTCGCACCTAACAAATGCCCGGAGGGCAGGAACAACAACTGTACCTGCAACAACGCTATGCTCATTGGGCATTTAAGAAATGCTTGCTAAAAACACAAATGCAAATAACTACGCAAAATGAAAGCCGTGAACTCCGCAAGTACCAATTTTTCAACCCATGTGTGTACGCATACATAATTACATGGATATATCTTCCTGAAATCTCTAATGTTCTACAGGGCTATGGAAATGACGTATGCAAAATATTAGTAAAACTCAAAGTAGCACATAGTCTTTGTAACCTTCGACTGAAGCATCATACATACAGAAAAGTGCAGATGAGTCAGTCAGCTGGCTGCACCTGTGAGCTTCCTTACCTGCCCAGTCCAGGAACTGGACGCATTCGGTCTGCGAGTACCGAGCAGCAACGTCTCGAGCTCTCTCCTCCCGGAAGTTCAGAGCTTCTATGTCAACGTCCAATCCCACTAGCACCTTCAGAGTTTCCAGACGACCCCAGGCCGCAGCGCAGTGTAAGAGCGTGTAACCTGGCAAACAGGATGCAGACGGTCAGCTCGAGTGGACCACGTTCTTCAAGACTCACCGTAGCAAGAACACCATTAAGTGCTGACTGTTCAGCAACTTACCATGTGCCAAATCCTATAAGATATTTATATCTATCTTATTTAATCTTCATAACACCCACCAGGAAAATATAATTCTGAGCCCCATTCTGTAGATGAAGGAACAGAGACTCAAAATGATTAGGTCGCTTGCCCAAGTCTCAAGCGAATAGTCAAGTCCGTGTCCTTGTCTACTTACTAAGCCACAGTGTATCAACACAGACACACACACACACACACACACACACACTCATATGTGTGTGCATACACGACATATGCAAAATGTAAAGCAGGCACACCAAATGTACCCAGCTTTATACCCAAGACGGTAACATCTTTAAGTATTCCTAAGTAATACGAGAGGAAAAAGACAAAATACCTCTGGCGGTTTTTTCATTCAGATTCACACCATATTTTGCCAAAGCTCTAATCACATCGCTCTGCCCGGCCATGCAAGCCGCATACAGCAAATTTCTCCCAACGACGTCTTCTTCCAAGAGCAGCTGCATGGCCTCATCATGGTGAGGGTTCTCGGGCTCCTCGAAAATCCTCTGCACCCCTTCCACGTCCCCTGAGAGGACGGGCTGCATGAGCGCGTTGACCGGGCCCATCTTCTCCTTCTCCTCCTCAATTTCTTCTTTGAATTCTTCTTCCTCCTCTTCTTCTTGCTGTGAGACAAGTGATGATTTTTCTGAACTCTCAGGCTCTGGGGGTCCTTCTGACTCCATTAACTCCAAAAATACCTGGGACCAAAGGAAAAAAAAGTACTAGAAATCTACTCGAATTAGTATGTTTGATTGTTTGTATGTATGTATGTATGCATGCATGCATGCATGTATGTATGTATTCCGTCAGTCCACTGACAATACAGGTAGGACGAAAACATTTAACTGGTTGGAAATAATGATAAAATATGGTATTTCACCCATTCAATTAAGTAAGTTTATTGTGTACCTACCACAAGTCAGTACGCTGCCCGAATATATACTAAAACACTCGATACGTGATATAAATAGTAAATTCAAAAGAAACAGGAGAAGAGATCAATGCGGGCTAGATTCACTGGCAGTTGGCAGGAGGAAAAGTTTGAGAGAGAATGTTAAAGAGACTCACCCACCTAAACATATGGCCATCCTGGGGAGAAGTAAGGCATATGGTCGGGTCATTGGGCCAGATTAGTAAGACCTTAAAAAGTCAGTTACTGATGTTCAGACAGAATTCATTCGCTCAGTAATGCTCACTGAAAGCTTACTAATATACTCATAACGTGCAGACACTCTGTAAATTACCAAGAAGAATCAAATTTATTTTCTGCCCTCGACAACTTACTTTTTCAAGGGAGAAAAGGTGACATGTGCGAAATAAGTGTAATAAAAGGTGACACATGGTAAGCATCATAAGAGATGAAACGTTATGGAAATTTAGAAGGGACAAGATTAATTCCAGATAGAATTAATCGAGGAAGTCTTAACAGTGCTCACCCTGGCAGAACCATATTAAATTGGGAATGATTCAGAGAAGAATGGCATGGTCCCCTCATATGTATAAGAATGCTTGTAGCACCCGTGTTCATACGGCCAGAATTGTGGGTGGGGGAAAAACCGTGCCCATGGACAGCAGCACAAACTGTGGCAGATTTACACAAAATAGCACATAGCGGTTACAGGGGGGACAGTGCTGTGCCCCCCGCCCCGGCAGTCACGCCTTTGCGTAGTTCTCTCCCCATGAACGCAGGCCGGACACACTGACTTTCTTCTAAGGTGATGGGTTGTCGCTTCCATAACTCAGTTACGACACACTAGGACTTCTGTCTTGTTGGCCTTCTCTCCCCGGCTCTGGTCACGTTCTGTGATGGACAGGGCCATGTTTCGAGAAATAGTGGGCAAACTCCAGCCAACTGCCAGTGAGGAGCCAAGGCCCTCGGTCCAACAGCCCAGAGGAATTGAAATTCACCAACAACCACTGAGTGAGCTCAGAAGTGGATCTGCCCCAGCTGAACCTTGAGGTGACAGTGGCCCCACGCAACACGTTGATTGCAGCCTCATGAGCGACGCCAAAGCAAAAAATCCAGCTAAGCTGTG
>NW_011888975.1:67792-72816 GCF_000151845.1 Pteropus vampyrus | reverse complement strand
CCCCCCAGCCTCACCTCTGGTGACCACCAATCCGTTCTTTTTATCTATGAGTTCAGTTTTTCCAGCTTCCACTTATAAGTGACCAGGATCTTGACTACTGAACAAGGGACAGAAGGACATGAGGCTAGCTGAAGGTCACTCGCCACGGGGGACAGCAGCGGTGTGGTGATCAAACTCCCTGCGCTGAGACCATGCTCCGGTTCTTGTGGTCTCACCCTCTGGGGCTCCCTTGGTTCCTGCTCCTCACTGGCCTCCCAGTGACCACATGGGCCCTGGATCTGGTAAACAGTTGGCTTTCTCCACCTCTGATCTTCCTGCTTCAGGAATACACTCCCGTCACCTTTTCTTTTAACCATGCTTTTTTATTTTTGAACCAATATTTATATTCGAATAAAACTATTTCCCAGTCTCCTGTGCAACACGGTGTGGCTTTGGGTCCAAGCAGTGAACAACAGGATGTAAGTGGACGCGTAATACACAACCTCTAGGAAAACCTAACGTCGTCTCACTGGACCGCAAGCACGATGGCGGCAGCTTGCACAGCTAATTCGCACCACGAGGTCAATGCTCTGTCCAAATGTAAATATTGTATATATTGCATTATATGTTACATATAGTATATATTGGTTTATGATATCTTAATTATATATGTAAATACATATAACTTCTATTAAAAATAATTTATTTTTCAGTAGTAATGGATACTTTTATCCTGGGTATATCGCATATATGGGTATATTTGCATATATATAATTAAGCAAAATACTATTAATCCTTACTACATGTAACATAGTGATGTTTTTATTTTGATTTTGTTTTTTAAGGTCGATGCCACCCACCAAATTGATTTCATGACCCGCGAATGGGTTGCAACCCACAGTGTGAAAAAACATTAGTCCTGAATAACCACTTGGGCGATTATACCAGGAAACCAACAAGAAAAAATCTAACAGTCTACAGCCATACCACCCTGGACACACCTGATCCTGTCTGATCTCAGAAGCTAAGCAGGGTCAGGCCTGGTTAGTACTTCGATGGGAGACCATATAGGAAGACCAGGTACTGGAGGCGTTAAAAAAAAAAAAAAAAAATCAGAAGTCGGACAGCATGTGCTATGGAGCTTGGGTGACATATGTCCCAACGTACCCAGGGCAGTTCCAGTTACTTATGCTCCCTGGTATAATTTTTCACACCGTCCTCTTTCCCTCTGAGAAGTGTCCATTACTACTACACAATAAATTATTTTGCACCCCATTAACAGTACTGTGACCTTCTGGAACACGTCTGCTAAGGATATCCACATTCAAACCTCGGAGCACAGAGCCAGGATGTGTTTGGAACGCCTTCCTCACAGGTCTAGTAGGGGCCCAGACAGGAGACCTCGAAGATACTGAGAAAATCCTATTTGCATTTCATATGTACGCCTGTTAGTAGGCCTAGAATAGCTTTTTTATCGCCTCCATTCCTATGAGCCAAATTCTATTTAGGCCGAGCTATAAATCTACCTTCTTCCTAAAACTTTCCTTGACTCCTCCCTAGAACACACCTGGGCTTCTGCCTCCTCTGAACTTCAAAGGTCATTACATACAGTCTGTACCATGCGGCTTAGCAAATACAACATATACTATTTTCTACTTGTTTCAAGTACGTAGGTCATCTATTCAATTAGATTGTAAAGTGACTGGGGCAAGGATCAAGCCTTGTGTTTCTCTTGTGTCACTTTCAGACTTACCACAGTTCTTTATATGTTACATGTGTTCAAAACTCCTAACATCAGGCTTGCAATTCACACTGCTTTTCTTCACAGCCAAGAGCAATGGGTTTTGGAGTCAGAAAGACTTGATTTCACTATTCAACCCTGCAATTTATTAGCTACATTATTATGCTGGACAATGTACCTAGTCTCTCACAGGAATAACACTAGAACCTGGTTTACATGATTGTTCTGGATATCATAATAAATTATATGGTGCATGCGCCAAGCACCTGGTGAGCGCTCAGTAAGCAGAGGCTACTGTCATCATTAAAGCATCATCAATCCTCCAGCAAAAGCATCTATAAAGCAAAAAAAAAAGCTGGAAAGGCTATTATTGCTGCTTTTTTTTAAGTACAGTTTTCCCATGTAGCGTCTTGAGTAAACAATTTTCAACTCAACCAGCACCAAATACGTGAGTACAGACAGATTATTCTGCATCTAGGGTCAGTCCGATTCCAGGTTAATTCAGAGATCTGCAGATAAGCTGGTTCAAATTTGGAAATATGATTCAGGATACTCGAAGCTACCCTTAGTACAACCTTAAATGGAGCTTAATTTCCACATCAGTCCAGAACTAACATGATTAATTAGGGCAGCGTTTCTCAAATTCTTTGATCTTAGGGTTCTTCACAGTCTTAAAAATTGAGATCCCCCAATTTTAGCTTATATGAATTATATTTATCAATATTTACCATATTAGAAGTAAAAATTGAGAAATCTTTAAACTATTTATTAACTCGTCTTAAAATAATCATGTTAATATAAAACTATAACGTGTGAAATAACAATATTTTATAAACAAAATATGGATGAGAAGAGCGGCATTGTTTTGCAGTTTTTCAAATCTCTCTAATGTCTGGCTTAATAGAGGGCGGATGGGTTCTCATATCTGCTTCTTCATTCACTATGATGACATGTGATGTAACATCACATGTCACGTAGCCTCTGGAAAACCACTGTAACATGTGAAAGAACGAGCATGCAAAGGCAAAGAACGTCTAAGAATTAACATGAACACAGGCTGACTGGTAGGCTCCCCGACAGTGACTCAGGGACTGGACGAAGACTAACTAACCATCGAGCCACTCCCTCCCATCTACTGTCAAACCCTCAAGACTGTTCCAGTCCAAATCTGGACTAAACCGGAATCAGCCTTTCTGAAATAAAGGGACAAAGTGAAATCTTCCAGGACACTTATCCTTAGACCTGATGTTTAGAAGAAAATATCTAATTAGGAGAATAATTAGATATTTTATTATCTAATTAATAAATTAGATAATAAATAAATTATCTAATTATTATCTAATTAATAAATTAGATAATGCATCTGGTGGTCTGCTGCTGGCTGTATCTCACCATACCGTCTTTTGAAGACAGAGAGAAGAATCCTATTTTTTATAAGTTTTTCTCTTCTTATAACATAGAAGCTTTAGAATATTTTAAAGTATGTTTACTGTGAATATAAGTACTAACAGGAAGATCCTCATAATATAGTTTTCCTTTCTTCCTTTTATCAATATTCTAACGTATTTTAAAAATTTAACTCGACTTTCTCACTAATATTTTTATTTTAGAAAAGTTACGTTCTATGAGAAATATGTAATCGATGTCTAACATATAATCGTTTATTATTGTTAATAAACATTTTTTAAATTCTGTTTTAATTTCTAACTCTTACTATATTTATAACAGTTACTGCATGCATAGATATAACCCACATAAAGGAAAGCTTTATGTGGGTTATGTGGACCATAGCTTTAGGACGTATAGAAGCCCTAAGAAGTAGCAGAGGGGCCTGCCCATACCTGTTTAGGAAGCTCAGTAGGGCGCCTGCTCTGCCCTACTGAATTACTGTGAAAAAATGAGTCTAGAAACTTTTCCTTTTAACTATAGAGTGTGAACTCTTGAGGCTGCTAAGTCACTAATAATAGAAAATCACGTAAGTCACCATCCCTACCCCATTGGCCTTTGGAGTCTAGTAGGGATGACACACGTAAATCAGCAATTTCAGAGTGAGATGTGGGATATAACCGAGAGACGCAAGGCTGCTGTGAGAGTATAGAGGATGGCCATCTAAATTAGGTTTGGAGTCGGGGGGTAGGGGATGAGGAGGGTCCCGGAAAGCTTTCCCAGAAGAGGTGACACCAGTATTGAAGACTGGGAATCTTAAAAGGCGGCAAAAAGAACAGCCCAGGTGACGGGAGTAGCATAAACAAGGGCAAGGAGGCAGACTAGGCAGCGTGAGGTTGCGTTAGAGGAACAGATCTCAAGAGCATTTTTAAGCCAATATTTAAAAATGTAGTCCCTTGAGGATTTTAAGTCCTAGCTCCAGGAGAAGGTCCCCAAGGGTGGCCCTGGGCCCTCAGGGTTAGACAAAGGGAAGGCCCGAGGTAGAGGCTACAGAGAGTGGCAGCCCCGCCGCGTGACCCAAGAGGTCTGGCGGAGGGGACACCAGCCACTGCCACACACCTGAGTTTGCCTTTCGGCCTGAATCCCGCGAGGATCTCCCGGGATTCCCTAGAATCCCCGGGGCTGTCCGCGGGGCGGGACGCACTCCCCAAAGCTCGGGGCGAAGGCAAAGCCCCGCACACTCCCGCCCCGGCCGCAGCCGCCTGACCCGGAGACGCCCATTCCCCCGCAGGCCCATCCGCACTCACCGCTCGCCTGGTCCCCGGCTTCCGCGGTTACCATGGCGACGGCGCACCCGGCGCGCGGCAGCGCAGCCCCAGCGCCGCGGCTCCCATGCGCGCGCAGGTCGCGGTTGCAGGTGCGGGAAGGGAGAGGGGAAGGTGGGGAGGGATGGTTAATTAAAACTGCAATGATTAAAATTGGACGGGCGTGTGCGGGTTTTTTCTTTATTTTCTAAGTGTTCTGTAATATGGTATTTATTTATTTTACGGCTTAAAAAATAAAATTGAAAAATAAGGTATGAAACATTGGTTGCCAGCCCGTCCTAGTCTTATCTTTGGCCTTTAAATGGAGGTATTTTCCAGAAATACGAGGATGCGTTCTAAAAACTATAAGAGATTGTAATTATAACGGACAGCTTACTTAATTTTCTAGTCTGTTGGAGATCCTGCTCCTGTGGTTTATGGTCACCAACATGTAGCGTTTCCTGAGACCTGACAAGTGCCAACTACGTCAGGAGTGGAAGGAACTTGGAAACTGTCGATTCGGGAATTTAAGATCCAAAACAGAAGACCTTTTAAAAGGAGATAAAAGTGTGAGTGGGACAGGACTATCAAAAGAAACCAGCAGAGAAGGGCCA
>NW_011888975.1:62593-67563 GCF_000151845.1 Pteropus vampyrus | reverse complement strand
AAGTCTCCATCAATCTGGTCTACAGAGCACAGCCACCACTGAGCTCATAGGTGATTCTGGGTACCACTCTCACCAGCACCTTCCTTATTACTTTGTGAAATGGTGTAGCCACTGGTCCCTCCCATGGAGTATAATTGCCTGGTGGGTTTTCCAGGCTTACATAGTATAGTACTCTAGCTTGCTCACATTTTTGAACTCTTTAAACCCTTGTTCCATTGCCTTCCATGGCAATCCTGGCCTCTTTACCTCATTTAGTGTGGGCCACCACTCTCCATGCTTATGAAGGTATTCTAGCCACATGTTTGCACCATTTCCTGAGATCCTTGCCAGGTTGTTAAATCCTGTAGCCCCGGAGAGTACTTCCAAATTAACTGTCTCCCTTATTCAATTTTGTATTCTGTCCCTGTTGATCCAGCACCCACAAGTCAGTCCCACGTGTACTCAGCCAGATGTCCCCTTCCCATCTGTCAGGTTCCACTCTTTCCCAACTAGCATCCCATCCTTGGCATAGCAGACTTGCTGATAGTGAGAGTCTAATCTTCGAGGCTCTGCTACCCTTATGATTAAGTCCTGGGCTGGCCCTCAGATTTTCCTGCAGAAGATGAGAGCCTCTGTATTTGTTGGCCTTCATGCTTAGTGTTTAATAGCCATTATCACTCTGTATTTCATTAAATAGCATTAACTGAACTTGGCAACAGCCCACCCATATTTCTGCTATAAATCACTAATACCCACTAGAGTGTTTCTTCTCACCAGAATATACAGTTTGCTCATGGTTTTAACAGTTGCACTGCCTTGTGTCAGGGACTAGCTGTACTCTCTCTATCACCAGTGATGACAGCCTCTTTGCTAGCCTAGCAGGTGATACACACCAAAAATCCCATCTAAGTGACTACTTGAACAATTTTTGACATCCCTGGCACCAGCTGTGGCTGGGCTCCCCAGGAAGCACATTCTGAGATGGAGTTTAGCATGCAGGAAGTTGACTAGGGAGGGCTCTTGAGATCAACACCCGAAAAGAAGGTAAGGAAACAAGGCAGACAGAGAAGCTGGGCTGCAAGGTAGTCTCAACAAAAGCCTATGCAGATCCTCTGGGGAGCTCTCAAGTTCAGGGGCATCCCAAGATGGGTCAAGGCAAGTGTGCCTTTGTATCCAGCATCAACGAGTCACTAGCTGCGAGGTACCCCAGGAATGGAGTAAGGCCATGGGCAGTCAACTTCTTTTACCAAGGTGCTTCCCAGAAAGGGCCGACAGCTGAGCTCTGTCAGCAGGACTTCTAGTAGCAGATGGATTATGTCCTTCATTCTTGAAGGATGTCTGGGTGATGTATTATAGGATTCACCAATTTGCCACCAATTTGACATACAGTTAAGCCATTTGTTTTTCAATATTCAGGCATTGCTTTTTCTCTTTTGATTAAATTTTATTTTAGAATTGTTAAAAACATTTAAATAAAATGTCTTTAATTTTATTGAAGTAAAAAATATTTAGTACATAATAAAATAGAAATTTATTTAAATAAAAATAGATTTTGCTTAAGTGGATTTTTTAATTAAGAACATTTGATATAAAAATATAAAATTCAATACTTTCAGAGCAATATGGCTTCCCTTTCTAATCTCTCAACTCTGTTCTATCCTTTCCCCTCTAACTTTTTATTCTGTTTATCTTTCCATCATTTTTTAAGTATAAGCAAATACTATACTATACACACATTATATTTCTACCCCTTTCTTAATCAAAGTTAGCGTGCTCTAAACACTGTTCACTAGGTTTTTGTAATTTAACAATATATTCTGAAGAGTGAGTCATGTAAGTATTTAGAGATCTTCCTCATTTCTTTATATAGCTGCATAATCCCCATTATGTGGATATCCCATTGTTTATTCAATCAGTCCCCTACTGAGAGGCTTTGGGGTTGCTTTCATTCTTTTGCTATTACAAAGAGATCTGCAGTCAATAACTTCAAGCATATCTTTTTTTTTCTTGCAAGTATATCCTTGGGATAGTGAGATTGCTGGATCAGAAGGTAAAAGCAAATGTAATTTTGCTAAATCTTGCCAAATCTCTCTCCATAGAAGTTTTATCATTTTGCACACATACCAGCCATGAGATCACCTCCATAGTCACATCAACAAAGCAGGCTGTCCAGTTTTGGATTTCTGCCTATCCGATAGGTCTTAATATAGCTATAATTTGCATTTATCTTATTATGAGTGAGGCTGAACGCATTTTCAACTGTTCAAGGGCTATTTCATTTTCTGTGAACTGCCTGTTGATATATTTTGCTCGATTAACTATATTACTTATTATTCCTCCATTTTTGGGAGCCGTGTAAATATTACATTATGATCCTTTGTGTAGACCTCTAATACATCTGGTTGTTGTGGGATATAAAGACCCAACTCCTTCACCCCAACTTGTGACAATTCCAAAGGGTGATGCAGCTTCTGAGCCTCCCATGGGTCTTCAGCGGCCTTTGTTGAGACCCCAATGGAGTCCAGCTCCTTGTATGGAATGGATCCAATTTTATCTTTTTCCATATTTGTATCAGCATCATTTATGCAACAGTCCATGCATTCCCCCACTGACTTGAGATATCACTTTTATCACATACTAAATTTCCATATGTTCTTAGGTCTTTCTCTGGATATCCTACCCTGATCTTCATTATAATTTACTTCTCAAAACAATTTTTAAAAGGTATTATTTCCCTTTTACATAAAGGAAACTAACGCTTAAGAGATTAAGAAATCTGACCAAGATCACAAAGCTAGTCAGTCACAGGACTGGGATCTGCAACTATGGGTGTCTAGATCGAATGGCCATGCATTTCTTACAAGCTAATTAGCAAAAGGTATTCTTTCTCTCTCAGAAACAAGTGGACAAATCTGTGTAGATCCCATGTGAATAATAGCTAAAGAAAATTTGGTTAATTTCATGCTTAGCCTAGGATCGCTGTCAAGAAACCAACAACAGTCTTTCATTGATATTACTGAAATTGTATCCCCTACCCTATCATTTGTTTGTTTTCTAAATATATAGTAAAAATCAGGTGGCTGTGTGCTACGGGAAAATCAGGCAAAAGACAAAATAAAAAGAATTTTTCTCCCAAACAAGAAAAAGCTAAAGGAGTTCACCACCACCAAACCGTATTACAAGAAATGTTAAAGGGACTTCTTTAAGAAGAAAGAGAATTCACAGATACAGAGGACAATCTGGTGATTGCCAGAGGGGAGCGGGTTTGGGGGTTGGGTGAAAAAAGTGAAGGGATGCAATACTTATACCAGAGACAAAGAAGCACCCAATAATTCTAATTCTGGGTTTTTATCTGGAGAGACCCAAAACACTAATTCAAAAAGACATAGGCATCCATATGTTCGTTGCAGCATTATTTACAATAGCCAAGATATGGAAGCAACCTAAGTGTCCATCCATAGATGAATGGATAAAGAAGTAGTACATATATACAATGGAATATTACTCAGCCATAAAGAAGAGTGAAATATTGCTATCTGCAACATGGATGGACCTAAAAGGTATTATGCTAAGTGAAACAAGGCAGACAGAGAAAGATAAATGCCCTATGATTCACTTATATGTGAAATCTAAAAAAAAAAACAAAATGAACAAACAAAACAAACAGCTACAGAGAATATTTTGATGGTTGCAAAATGGGAGGGAGTTTTGGAGGAATAAGTGAAAAAGGGGATGGGATTAAGAAGTACGAATTGGTAGTTATAAAACAGTCCTGAGGTCTTAAATTATAGCATGGGAAATATAGTCAATAATGTTGTAATAACTATCTGTATGGTGTCAGATCTGTACTAGATTTATCAGTGTGATCACTTCGTAAGTTATGTCTAATCACTATGCTGTACACCTAAAACTAATATATTGTATGTCGACTGTAATTGAAAATTTAAAAATTCTTTAAAGAAAAGGATCCCCCTGCTCAATACTAAAGTGAGTTCATACAGCCTTAGAATCCTGGATAAAACTCTGGTGTCTTCAAAGCTAAACTAATAAATCTGGAAGGTCGAGTCAATTTCTGATTTGGCTGTGTATGCTCAACAGTTTGCACATGGTATAGACATAATAGATATATGTCGACTCCATATTTGCATGCGTCCATCATTCAATCCACAACAGGGACAAGACTGTGCCAATAAGAGACTCACCTGCTACAAATAAATCAAAATTCCTAGCTTTCCGTGACTACGCCCATCTCTCTGTTGCCTTTTGCCGGGGAAAACAAGAAAGAAAGAGGCTTCAGTATTCAAACACTGCCAGTTCAGCCGTGAACTCGCAAAGTGGGATACAAGGAACTGGATGCGAAGACAGGTGTTGTTTGAGGTTACCCGAACTCCTAGCAAGGAGAGCGGCTACCTCCTGAGCCGCCGCGGAACTTCTTGGCGGGGTAAGTGGGATCCAGGGGGAACGATTTAGGACCGGGACCACTTCCTGCTGCTGAACAGGAGCGAGGGACCGGGAGGAAATAGCTCGAGGAGCGGCATCCTGCTTGCGCTAGCAGCGGCAGAGGAGGAGGCAGGGAGGGACGGCGGGCGCAGGAGGTAGGGGAGGCTGCGGCCGAGGAAAAGAAAGTGTCAGAGCCGGTAAGTTAGCCGCCTTAGAGCAGGGACAGTGGGCAGCGCCCCAGGCTCGCTTTGCAGATCTGCGGTCCCAAGTTGCCCAGCCGCCGGTGGGGTCAGGGCCGTGCTTGGCTCGCCGCCTGTCAGTCGGCGCCGAGAAGGGGCTGTTGGGGCGCTGGGGCTGGGCCTTGCGGGGCACTAGACTGCGCCCTCGCTGGCTGACAGCCCTACCCCGGAGCCAGGGAAAGCGCTGGGCTTTTTCTTCTCGGGGGCTTTGGGCTTCCCTGGACAGCGTCCCCAGACAGGGGTCGGAGTTCGGGCAAAGGAGATGGTCGCTGTGCGTGCCACTTAACCCTGGGGATCTAGCGAGATCTTGCC
>NW_011888975.1:33570-61008 GCF_000151845.1 Pteropus vampyrus | reverse complement strand
ATGTATCTGACCGGGATATTGAGAATTAATGAATACTTGCAAATGCTTTGAGACTTCCAGATGAAAAGATGTAACATGCCATTATCTTATTTATATCTTACTCTATAGTAGGAATATTTGACTGCAAGTACATGAAATAAACAACACATATATTAATACTTCATCACTTTAACTTTTAATATGATTGCAAAAGCCACTAATTGCTTCTCATCCTCAACTGTCATAAATGTTATGTCTTATGTAATTGCTAAAATAAGAGCTTATTTTTTAAAAAGAGAAGGCACAGCGTGGGAATGTCTCTATCAGTACTTTCTATATAAAATATTCATTTAATTACTCATACCCTTTTTTTGCTTTATTATATAATACTACCAGTTATTCAAAATTGCATTGGAGAATTCTGTTGCCATTAATTAAGTTACAGCTCTTTCTTCATCACCGTCACTTGGCTTACCCATTGCTCTCTGTTTTTTTTTTTTTTTTTGGTTTGTTTGTTTGTTTTTTACCTGATGCCTGCATTAAATCACGATCATGCTTCCAAAGGGTATTTCCTTGTTGGGCTACCATTATTGCTGTTGCAACCCAGAAAGCAAGTTCTGGAAAGTAAAGTTGAGTTTATACTTAGCTGCTATTGGAGAAGCTTTGAATGAGAAGTAACTCTTGACATGGAGATTATTTGAATACATATTCGTTCTCCCTACCTGAGTATGAGCTCTTTGTCTTCTGTGTCCTTGTATCCCTGGAACCTAATGACCACTGGATAATGGTTTGAATGACTGAACAGTACCTGCAGACATTTCCCCTGGGGTGGGGGACTATGAACAAGAAAAGACTGAAAATTGTTAAAGGTATTTTAATGCTTAATTATGAAGTTTTGTAAAATTGACTGGCATTTTATTAGTAAAGCTTCGTCGCATTCATTTAACTAGCTATTATGTGTACCTGATACAAAATTTAAGAAGATAAAATAGGATATTCAATGAAAAGTCTCCCAGTAATGAGTCCAGCTGCCAGATTCTTCTCCAGAGGCAGGCACTATGAGCAGTTTCTTATGCATTCGTTCACAGATGTCGTAAGGCATATACAGCATATATAGAATATTTCCCTCAAAAGCAAACAAACCAAAAACAAACAGCAAAAAATTAATGTCAGCATATCCTACACATTCTTCTGAATCTTTCTTTTTTCATTTCACAAATTATCTTGTACTTTGTGACAAATACATATAGACCCACCTTATTCAATAGTTATATCATAGTCTTCCCTTATCTGTAGGTACCACAGTTAACCAGTTCTTTTGAGAAGTTATTTCAATGTTTTTTTGTTACAACCAATTCTGCAATGAATATCCTTATAAATGGGTTTTGCCCGACTGTATAAGTATAGAATAAATTCTTAGATGTAAAATTTCCGAAAGAATTTGTGTATTTTAAAATTTTGATAGCGATTGACTAATTCCTCCTTTGAGATTATACCAATCTATAATCTCACTAACAATGTACCTGTTTCCCAAGATATTATTTTTCATCATTTATTTCATTTAGAGACACTAAAACATCTTGCAATGTAATTCTCCCATCTTTCCTTAAACTTGTAAATAGGAAGCCGAGCCTGACCTTATTAGGAATTGGTTTATTCACTCACCAAACATTCATATGGTACTTGTTCTGTGCCTGTATACTGCACATATACAGCTGCAGAGATAGAGACATGTAAACAGACACCATGATACAACGTGAACAGGATTTTAAGAGAGATGTAAACACAGAGGAGAGAATCTCTGCTCTGGAGATGAGGAAAGCTTCACAGGGGTGATGATATTTGAGCTGGATCTTCTAAAAAGGATAAGAATTTGCTTTAAAGTAAAGAACGTTCTTTAAAGAATAAGAATTCAAAGAAGAGAGATAATAAAAGGCACGATGAACAGAAGGAACAGCTGTGCCAAAAAAAAAAAGACACCAAGACCTGTAAGTGTCTGGCACGTATGGAACAGTAAGTATACATGGAGTTTAGGATATGCGGGGGAAGAAAGGAAAACAGGAGGAAAAATCATGGAAAATGAGGCTGCCACCATGGGAATGAGCGTGGCTTTACCCTTTAGGTGTTGAAGAGCCAATGGACATTATTATGCAGATCAGATTTGTTCTTTGGGCCTATATTTAGGAAGCTAGAGCAAAGACGAGAAAGAAGGAAGAAACGGTGGCAAATAAACTAATTTAAAGGAGTGATAGTAGCTCAGATGAAAGCTGACGAGGACCCGAAATAGATCTGTGGCAGTCGGGATTGGAGAGGAGGATGGAACTGAGAGTTTAATAGTAAAATCAAAAGGATTCAGTGAATATTGAGTGAGGAGAAGGTAACAATGGAAATGATCCCAAAGATTTCAGCTCGGGAGACTAAGTACTGCCATAAGTTAAAAATATAGGACGAGGAACAGGTTTCACTAAGCCAAGAACAGGTTCTCTTTCATACACTTTAAGATTATTATTTTTAGAAAACAGCCAGGTAGAGAGAGCCAGCATGTAATTGGAATATGGGTTTGGGGCAGAAGAGTGGGTTGGGCTGGTGATTAAAAAAAAAAATTCCGAGTCATCAGTACATAGAAGTTTCTTGAAGTTGTAAGTGTGAATGAGGCTGGGACAGAAAAGGAAGATGCCAAGGCAAATCCCTAGGGAGTACCAGGGGAGTTTAGGGTGGGGCCTAAGACAAAAACCCAGTAAAGATTCTAAAATGAGTAAGAAGCTTTAGGTTCTTGGGTCTTGTTTTCTTTAAGCATATCTAGAGTTTTTAATTGATAATTTCCTCATGGTGAAGATTAGATGAGCTTCTCTTTGAGTTCAACTGGAAAAAAATCCCATTCAGATCTCATATCTTTAGAATTTCCTATTCTAGTCAGTCTAAAATGTATGCTTAAAAATAGTAGAATAAGATACACTTGCTTGATCTAGCTGTTCCTTGGTGTGGCGTGCACTATAGCTTGGCTTGCTCAACAACTTCCTTCCTCCCTCTACTGTAGACATGAGAAAATTAAGTGTTATGCTTGATACCTTAATCTTTGCATTTTGAGATGGCTGCGTAGCACTGGCCGCCAGTGACACGTCGATGGAAGTTGCTGAGGGGTACCCTAGGAAGTCTTTTGCTTTCCTGGCATAGAGAGAGACCAGCTTGCTTACATGGCCTTTTGCCTTGATTGCTGGGCCAAGGCACCTAATGCTGACCCTCATCTTATCTAAGAAGCAGTGATAAAATGTCTCAAACCTGAAGTATTCATGACCTATTTTCAGCCTGCTTTCTGGTATGGAGTTCGGTATAGATGTAGTGCCTAGTGAGTGTGCTTCTAATAAGCAGAACTGGCACTTTGAAAGGTTATTTCCGTTTTAAGGATTTATATACGCAAACCTCCAGCTCTCTCTAGTCAGGTATGTTTAGGACTTTTTTTTTTTTAGGCGAGGCAACCCTTGGTTGACCTCACAGATTGCAAGAACCTTGTCAGCTTACAATCCTTTATTTTTAATTTTTTTTACACCTACAGCACTTGGTCTTCCTAGGTGGTCTCCCATCCAAATACTAACCAGGCCTGACCCTGCTTAGCTTCCGAGATCAGACGGGATCGGGCTTATTCAGGGTGGCATGGCCATAGACTGTTTAGGACTTTCAATGAGAGTCAAATCAGCTGAATCTTTTTTCTAAGAGCAGGCTGTTAATTTCCAAATTAAAACAAAACTTTTGAAGTAGAAAAGGAGAGATGTTTATTTAGATGAGGAACTCAGTTCCAAGCTAAAGTTTGGCAGGTCTTTGGACTAAGAGTTAAACTTACTTCTGAATGCCTTAGAAGCAGAGATTATGTTTTCTAAACTTTTTATTGTGCTTAATTTCAAATTATTTTAGTTACTTGCAGACAATTGCTTTGTTCATTAAGAATTTTACTTTTGGAGCACAAGATCTTGGGAATGTATGCCATGGTAGCTCTGAAACTTGAAGTGGACTCATACTTTGAGTGGGTAGAAATGTTATTTACTTAGGGAGGTACCCAAAATTGTACCATTCCTTGGGCAAACATGAAGGATACTTAAGATATTTGATTTTTTCATTCATCTATCCTTCCTATATGCACATGATTTGATCCTTCTATCATCTTAGGAGATATCACTATTCATGAGAAGGACCCATCCATTTACCCAGCCTGTCTCTTGACTCTACATTCTCATGACTTTCACCTTCACTCACTTCAGCAGTTCATTCCTGCTTCCACTCAGAAGAGCTCTGTCTGAAATCCTAAGTCTCATAACTTGTTTCCTGACCGTAATCTCTTGAACACCCGCCCCATCTGTTCTTTGACCTAGTCAGGGTGACCATGCCTTTGCCCCTTCCGTTTTCACCAGTTCACTTCTGCAACCACCTCAGCCATTTTCTAGCCATCACTCAACTCTCTCTTTTGTCTGTGGTGTTTCCCAACTCTAGATTAATGCAGATACTTATATTCTCTGATTTAGGCTGGAGATCATCACTGGATAAAACCAGCCACAAGGAGTTCATGCTACCATACTGAGTCTTTAATATCACCTGAGCCAATAGTGATATTAAAGACTCATGCTGAGTCCCAGGCCATGCTTACTCACCCCCCAGCAGCCGTTTCACATCCTTACCATTTCTCACCATCCTGTCCCCACTCTACGCACTGGCAAAAAATGACCTGCTCCCCCAACTCCCAACTTCACAGGAAAAAAGAGAGGCCATCGGGTGTGAACTTCCCTCAGCTCCTGACGCCTCCTACCCCAAAATAAATGTACCTGTTTCCACATTATCGTCCCTCCCACTCCCTTCCTCTGATCTCTTATGCGAACGCTTCTTGCTTTTGTCTGAGATCCATTACTCTGCATTTCGGTGTTCTGTACGCTCCCATTCTCCAAGGATCTTGCTCCATCGTTTATTCTCTCCCCCTTACTTATATTCTTAAACCTCTCCCTCCTTCTGGTTCTTAGCTTAAGTATATAATCTTTTGATTATTTGATTATATGAGACAGCGTGGCAGAGACTATGGGGAGCTAAGAGTCTTTCACCTCTTTAAGTAAACATAGTACCATTATGTCTCTTCTTTTCACAGGCAAGCTTCTTTCTAGAAATACTCCACACTCACTGTCTCCTTCATCACCTTTCTTGACCACTGCCATTGAATACCTTGGTTTTTTACTGAAAGTTTAGGGATAATGGAGGGCGCCGTAAAGTTTTTTGGCCATTCATGATTTTCTCACTGGCTGTCTCTCTCCTTAGATCACAACCTGCCACCATTTAAAAAGTCTCCCTTTCCTTTTCTTTCTGTTATAATTCTCTCTTTCTCCTCCTAAAACTCTGCCGTCAAAATTACTGTTACTTTATTTTACTGAATTGTTTAGTCCTCCACGTTACAATCCTGATACCTCTAGAACAGAGGTTAAGTAAGCAAAATCCTCATATCTCTCTAGGTAGTTCATATAAAAGTATGGCATAGCTTCACATGAGACAGCGTGGCAGAGACTGCGGGGAGCTAAGAGTCCAGGCCCCCCTAATGATACCCAAATTCTGTTTCAGTTTCAAAAGAAACCAAAACATACTGCAAATGAACAGACACATGGACACAGACAGTGGATTAGTGGTTACCAGAGGGAAGTGGAGCCGGGAGGTAGATAGGGGCATAACGGGTCAAATATTTTGTTGCAGAAAGAAATCTAATTCTGGGTGGTGAACATACAATGCAATGTATATGTGACATACTGTTGAACTGTATGTCACCCCAATAATTTTTTTTAATGCCTATAGCACCTGGTCTTCCTAGGTGGTCTCCCATCCAAGTACTAACCAGGCCCAACCCTGCTCAGCTTCCAAGATCAGACGGGATCGGGCTTGTTCAGGGTAGCATGGCCGTAGACTCCACCCCAATAATTTTTAATTTAAAAAAATACTGTAAATGAAATACTTCTCATGGTCTTTATCATCCTAGGGGGCGCTCACCTTGCCTTTTATAATTAAAAAGTCTAAACAGATGTTTAAAGAATATAAATTGGCAAAGGTGGATGCAAGACCACTTGTGAGATTATTAAAGTATAAAAAGATAAGGATAGCTTTAATTAGGGTGGGCCTAGTGTAGATTTAAAGAAATAGATTCTAGGTATTGTTTGGAGGTAGAATGATAGGATTTGCTGATGGATCGGCTTTGAGGTGAATGGAAGGGAAGGGGCTCCAAGATTTTTGGCCTGAGCAACTGGAAAAGTAAAATTGCTTTTTGATCTTAGAAAGACTAGAGGAGAGACACACACATGGAGGAAGGAAGAGAATCAAGGAATCAGTTTTAAATATATCACTGAGCTCCAGTGAGTTTGAGTGGTGGGGGGCATTCAGAGGGATCTGAATTCAGAGCTTATCCAGATAGGAGTTAAGACTCCTTTAGCCATTCATATATGGGTGATGGGAACCATGAGGTTAAGTGAGTTTTCCCATAAAACCTATAGAGAGCAGACAGGACAGAACTTGGGAGAATGACCACATTTAAAAGAATTCCTTCCAAGTTTGCAAACCACACAGTTGATGAGCATATAGAAATTACCCATTATTGAAAGTCAGAATCTATACTAACACAATAACAGCACTTTTTTTTTTTTTTTTTTTTTTTTGCTACGGTATACTTTTAAAATAAATAAATAGGTCCATAGAACTTAGCTTTCATATTGTACTTAGGTGAAATAAGAAATGCGTTTATACTTGAGTAAATCTTTATGTACATAACTAAGGTTGCAACAAAAATGCTTTCATTTCTACATGTAATCTCAGTATTACAACAGGAATTTTTGAATTGGTCTTGTCTTTAATAGTGGTTTTTTTTCTGTTAAGCTTGATTGTACCTCTGTTAACCATGCGATTTATTCTTTCAGCATCTACTGCATACAAGGCACCACTAAGCACTGTGGTTAAAAGCCACCTTAATTATGTGGGTGGTAAAAATTGCCCTTTTAACTGCTCAGCTTTCTGTCTCAGTCTTCCATTTGTCAAGCATAAACAGTGCTGTTTCTGCCAGACATTGGGAATCATGAACAGTCTGTGCTCTAGAATACACAGTCACCTGTGGGCTGAGGCCAAGCACAGAAAGATTGAATTTATAAATACTTCGGAAAAACAGGTTGCTATGGGAGAAAGGGAGAACCAAGTCCTTGGTTTTCAAGTTATGCCTTTTAACGTAAATGCAGTTATTTACTACATTTCCTCACTTGTAAGATACACAGTTGATTTAACAACAACATTTTAGAAATGCGAATATTGGATTGAAGGTATGCAGAGCTCTTCTTAGCTGCCGGCATAGCTCTTCTTAGCTGCCGGCATAGCACGGATTCCTCCGTGTAATTGATTCTTCCGTTTTCTGCAGAATCCCAAAGCTTTACTCTAAGCTCCCCTCTCATTCTCAGACTGAAGGACTCTCTGACTTCCATGTGGCCCTCCGCAGTTACGCGTCGCATCTCAGTGACACACTCCTTTTTTAACCCATGCTTTGATTTTTTTTTTTTAGCTTTGTTTTTTAGTTCTTTAGAACCATTATGACTGACTGTATAAACTGTAAAAAGTCCATTTTCAGACCCCGGCCTGTTTTGCTTTAGATCTTTTCATGCAACGTGACCTATATTTTATAGATTTTAAGCGGAACCTTAAAATATCCCCCAGTGGTAATGAGAAATAAACATTTCTGTGTTTTAGGAAAATAAATACCAAGATTTTAGTTAAACTAGAATTAGGAATTAAAGTCCCTAGGTCTGTTTTGTGCAGAGAGATGATAATTTACACTTGTTGTCCATACATTTTAATGTAGTGCAGGCGGTCGTCAGAGAGTCTAGTCTGGCTGCTTCTGAGATGAGAAACAGCTGTCCTTCCCTTTACGGGAGTGCACGGTGAGCGTGCTCTGCTCAGAACCGGCGCTGTTCCTCTGTCAGGACGCTCCAAGGACCTTTGAGCTCGAGGGTTCTTAGATGGGGAGCGCTTTGGGGCCTGGCTTGCGCTCTCGCCACCTGCAGGTTTCCGTTTTCGACTTAGGGACACCGTGGCGGGAGTGAGCTTCTCACAGTATCACCATCTTCTCTTCGCTCTCCCCGCCACTCCTGCAGGTGTACCAGCATTCGACCAGGAGAAACTGGAATGGATGTGACAAGCCGCTGCACCCTCGGAGACCCCAACAAACTGCCGGAAGGGGTTCCCCAGCCTGCCCGCATGCCCTACATCTCAGACAAGCATCCTCGACAAACTTTGGAAGTGATTAACCTCCTGAGAAAGCACCGGGAGCTGTGCGACGTGGTGCTGGTCGTGGGCGCCAAGAAGATATATGCCCACCGCGTCATCCTGTCCGCCTGCAGCCCCTACTTCCGGGCTATGTTCACGGGAGAACTGGCAGAGAGCCGGCAGACAGAAGTGGTGATCCGAGACATAGACGAGAGGGCCATGGAGCTCCTCATTGACTTTGCGTACACCTCCCAGGTCACTGTGGAAGAGGGCAACGTTCAGACCCTTCTGCCCGCCGCCTGCCTCCTCCAGCTGGCGGAAATACAGGAAGCCTGCTGTGAATTCCTAAAGAGACAGTTAGACCCTTCCAACTGCCTGGGCATTCGGGCTTTTGCTGACACACATTCATGTCGTGAGTTGCTAAGGATAGCAGACAAGTTCACGCAGCATAACTTTCAAGAGGTGAGTTGTACTTGGTGGTTTGAATGGATTCATAATGTATTTGTCAGGAGAGCGACACAGGTTCACATTCTGGTAGTTAAGACACACCTGCTCGGGTATTTACTGCTGATTCTAACTCCTAGTATATCAAAGAAATGAATTGTTATAAAGTCTAAGCCCAGTTTTTATTTAGAGGCCGATTTTGTGTTTTTCAGTCAAAGTTAAAGTTTAGGAATCGATTGTCCCTAGCCATATTCATAAAAGGCTAATTTATAAGCCAGAATAGTTTATTAATTCATAAGGAGATAGGATACCTGGTATCAATGACTTAGATGACACGTCTTTCCTGATTATATAGATTATTTAGCAGAATAAATTATAGGTCAGAGGTTATTTAGTGAACTAATCAGAAAAAAATGAAAGTATTGTTAAAAGAATTTTTCATTAAACCTGTTATTTTTCATTTATTAATTTAACAAATATTTGTAATGCTACTATGTTTCAGCCACTGTGCTTGGGGGAAAGGGCCACAGTGGTGAGCAAGACCCCTAGAGCGTCTGATTTCTTAGAGTGTATGATCTAGCAGGGAAGACAGCCGTTGAGTACGTAATTACACAGGTAATTAACTACAGTAATAGGTGCTGCAAAGCAGCAGCCCCGGATGATTTAACAGTGTGTCATGGAGAGGTTTAACTTCAGTTCCAGAACAGCTTATGCAAAATTCTGAGACGTGAAGAAGTATAACTACTTTGAGGAACAGAAAGAAAGTCAGTGAGATCCAGAGAGTAAAAGGGAGGACGTCACGTAGTGATTTTACGGAAAGAACAGAGCCAGATCACACTGGAGTTAATAGACCATGCTAAGAATTTGAAATTTAATCCTAAGAGCAATAGAAAACCATTAAAGTGATATAAGCAAAGGAAAGACATGGTTCATTTTACACTTTAACACCACTCTTCTGTTCACCAGGATAACCTCCAATGGATCAAAGACTTAAAAATACGAAATGAAAGCATGAAAATATTAGATAACAGAGCAGTTCCTTTCTAATCCTGAAGTGAAGAAGGCCTAATTGACTAACCCAGAAAGCACAGAAGAAAATATCGATAGATTTAACTATATAAAAACAAAAATATCTGTATGGTAAAACAAACAAAAAAAAGACAAAGGTCAAAGACAAACTGGGAGAAAATATTTGTAGTTCATATCACCGGTAATACTCTCCTTATTGTATCAAGAGTTCCTATTGGTCAATAACCTAAACCAATGACCTAATAGAAAACTGAGCAATAACAAGAAATTCAGATTGCTCTTAAACACATGAAAATCTGCTCACGCTTGTTCATAATAACTGAAACATGAATTAAAACTACACAAAGGTGCTATTTTTTACCTATCAGATTACAGATATCCAGAAGTTTGATTGCATACCCTGTTGACAAGGCCATGGAGAAAGTAGCTACATTGCTAGTGTGAGTTTAAATTGATACAAGCCCTTTGAAAGGAAATTTAGCAATCTCTATCAAAATTACACCTTTTGTACACGTTTGACTCAACAATCCCATTTCTGGAAATTTGTACTTCGTATGTACTGGAGAGGGGAACAGTTTGAGGAGGTAAGATCACGGGTTTTGTTTTAGGTATATTCAGTTGGAGATGCCTATGAGATAATAAGTAAAGATATTGAGTAGACCACTATTTATGTGAGTCTAAATCTTAGAAAAGAGGTTAGGCTGGGGTTAAAATTTAGGAGTCATCAACATAGTAATGAAGTCCTAGTAATTAAACTATGGCTTAATCTTTTTTAGGCAGGATATAGCCCAGAATCCATAAAAGAAAGATTGATAAATTTGATTGCATAAAAATTTTAAACTTTTTAATAACAAAAGCACCATAAGCAAGGTCAAAAAATCAATGCCAAGGAGATCACCTGGTGGGGAAAGGAGAAAAGAGGCCTAAAATGTTTCCAGCATTGAAAGATGGTTAGCTAAAGAGCAACTGGCAAGGAGACCAGGGATAAATGGACAAGAGAGAAGAGGAAAAAACTAGGAACATGGGGTCCTCGCTGCAAGGGAAGGGATGATTTTAAGAAGGAGGAAATTTACATACAAAAACTGACTCAAGAAGAAAGAAAACCGGAATAACCCAATATCTATAAAAGAAATTACCATAATAACATAGGAGCTAAAATTCAGATCTCCTGTAAACTTACTTGAAAAAGCAGATACTTGTTTTCTTAACATGTTTGTTTGGTTCAAGGTTAGACTTCAGTGCCAGATTTGCCCTAATAGTAGATCATTAATATCTTTTTCTTGGTGGTGGAAAAGGAGAAGTAACATTTTAACCATACTTTGTTGATCAAAAGTATCATTTTTACTTTTTGCTCTTAGAGCCAAATATTTTCTCACACAAATTTTCATGTCTTGTTGCCACCTCATGTTTCCATTAAGTGACTTGTTAATATAGTGGTTCCTGCATAAACTTTAAACTTGGTGACCATTGATACTTATATAATATTTGGTTTATAATCACTAAGTTGGGGGGCGTGGAATTATACTCTGACGTGATCCAAAAATAAACGAAGGCCCTCCACAAAGGTACATGACACCTTAGTTGTCTTTAAGTAAGAAATGAAAGAGTGGAAAGAGGAAGGTGGGTGCCGCCTGGCTGGCCTCGACTGCGCGCCCTGCACGCTGAACTTGGAACCAGGCCCAGAAGTTGGCCCTGAACTTGGCTCTCGACGGTATAGCCCCAGCTTAGGGTTGCCAGATAAAATACAGGAAGCCCAGTAAAGTCTAAATTCAGATAAACAAATAATTTTTTAGTGTAAGTATGCCTGTATTTTTATTTGCTAAATCTGACAACCCTGCTTCAGGGAGTACAGTGCAGCCATTGTGGCTGCTAAGTTACCTGGCTAAGCAACCTCAGCTAAAACGTAGCGCTTACCAACTTAGAATCCTGAACCCAGAAGGCCTTTACTTAGATAATTTGAAAACTTGTGCCATAAAAATGGAAGTGCTCTTTAGTTTTTTCTGCTGAGTCTAGCTGGCCTAATGGCCCTAAACTATTGCATTTTGAGATTCGCATTTTTTTCTAATGTACTTGGGGAAAAACATTTTTAATCAGATAGTCAAATTGTGATGGCTTATCTCACATCCTGGTAAATGTTCTGACTTTTTGACAAGCATAAAAATAACCCAACCCTGCGCGTCTGGGTCGTGAAACGGCCTCCTGCCGTCTCCTCTGCAAACGGGCTCCGAGGCCTTGCGCCGCGGCCCCGCCACCCAGAGCCAGCATGGAGGTTTCCGCTAGCCCACAGGCAGGAGCATGGCAGCCAGCCCCTCCAGGGCTCCCTCATGGCCGCCTGTGGAAGTGCCAAGCACCCCGGGGAAGCCGTCCCACACCACCCGGGTCCCCGGGGCTGCCCCGGTCACTGGTGGGCAGGCTTCTTTTTGGGCAACTCCACACAGCGTTGGAGTCCCCAGAGCACTCACACTCTCCCCGGGCCTCCAGAAGCACGCTCACCTGTGACCTGGCTCGGGACGCCCCGAGGAAGCAGCCCGGTGGCCAGCCCAGCAAGGCCAACGCCGAGGCCCCCGTCCTCAGTGGCCACCGCTAGACACCACGCTTCCAGAGGAACTGGGCTCCTTTGAGTCCTGCCTTCTCCCTTCCTCCTCACCCCACCCCGAGACTAGGCAGGCCGTGGCAAGCAGCAGTTCGGTTCTTTTCTATCAAAACAGCAAAACACCAAAAAGGAAGTTGAGAGCCTCACTCTTTACTATCCAGGCCATAGGCAAGCCTTCCTGACACCCCAGAACCGTGTGCCTTGCGCCATGTGGGAAATAAACAACAAGCAGCCGGCATTAGAGGTCACACAGGAGGAATCTGCACTCTTTACCTTGTCCGTCCTACACTCACGGAGGTCCCATGTAGCACAGTCTTCCGCATGAGAGAACAGACGGTATGGAGTGTAGCCGTGACCCTTTCCCTCTGCCTTGCTCCCTGTCCCTTTTACTCTACATGCAATGGCAAGATTTACAAGACCTTGGGATTTGTGGCTGGACCGCACAAGGGGCTTGTTGGCATTTCCTCTCTGACAGTTCCCTAGCCTGGGGTAAAGGTAGGTCCTTGGCGTGTCTGTAGTTCTTCACGGATGGATGGATGGATGGATGGACGGACGGACGGACGGACGGACGGACTGACAGACGGACAGGCAGATATCAAAGTGGTTTGGTCCTTAGAGGTTTTCATGGGTCTGGCTCTTATTCTTGCTTATAAAATCGCTGATACCCTCATTTTTTTAAACTGGCCCCTTGGTGTTTCTGCCCTAGACATATACCTTTCAGCAACTAATCTTCCTTTTAAGGCTTCTCTTGATTTTTTTATATGCCTCTTATATTTCTGGAGTTATAATTTCATATAGTTAGTTTATTTTGAATACAAATGTTTATTTTGATACTTCATTTTATGAAAAAGATGTCATTCATCTTAAATTATTTGAATCAAATTATTTTTCCTAAATTTTAATTGTATCCTCTGTACTCTCCTTTGTTTCCTTTTTTAAAATTAATAAACCTTATTAGAGCAGTTTTAGGTTCACAGCAAAACTGAGCGGAAAGTACAATTTCTTGTACCCCCGCCTACACACACACACACACCCTCCCCCACTATCAGCACCCCACTCCAGAGGGGTACCCTGATGAGCCTACACTGACTCGTATCACTGTGCTAGTATCACCATAGTCCATAATTTACATTAGGGCTCTCTCTCTCGATGTACATTTTGAGGCTTTTGACAAACATATAATAGCATATACCCCCCATTGTAGTATTGGACATAATAGTTTCATCGTCCTAAAAATAGGTCTGCCATCTTTGTTCTCTTTTTAAACTTTTCTTCTCCTCTGGTACTATTTTGAACTTCAGCTCCATTGGAGAATAAAGCTTTGCTTTCATCATCCTTGAGAAAAATATTGAGACAATAAATTAAATACTATCACAAGGTTTTCTTTTATTCTTACCTGTGAACAGGTGATGGAAAGTGAAGAGTTCATGTTGCTTCCAGCCAATCAGCTCATCGATATAATATCTAGTGACGAGCTAAACGTCCGCAGTGAAGAACAGGTGTTCAATGCAGTGATGGCCTGGGTCAAATACAGCATCCAGGAAAGACGTCCTCAGTTACCACAGGTATGACGGAAATGCTTCTCTAAGTACTGGACAAAATAACATGCATCTGACTTGCAAAAAAGAAATGGTTATCACTGTCCCTTATATCAGACTGTAAGAAAAGCCACCTGTTTCCAAATAATCAAGGAGATAAGTGTTTAGGAGCATTTTAAACTGTTTACCATTATGAACTTGCTGCTCCTTTGCTTCCTCTTTATTTTGCATCAACTCTAGGTTTGGGCTACAGCACAAGTCAAAACCCAAATGGTACAAAAATGAGCAAAAGAAGGCAAGGATCGCAATTGTCGTGCTCTTCACTATGACATATTGAAGAATAAAGAAATAATTTGGGGCCTAAGTGGTCACTAAAATGTTCTATGTTCTTGTTATGACTGTAATCTTTAGCAAGTTAATAGGATATTCTTCTAGATTGTTAGAGTCCGATTTGATAAGCTATTGTAGAAGAGCTTATACCATATTGCTGAAAGGTTAAAGTAGCATTCTAAAGTGATACTAGTGTGCTTTCAATTTTCTGATGATTCTAATCATTGAATTTATTAGAATAAGTGTAGTATTTATGCTTTCCCTCCCTCTTCATTATTTATTAATTGGATCAATTAGTGAATTAATTCAGTTAGATCTGAAAACGACTGGAGTGCCGTGGGGGAGTGTGGGTTGTGTTCTGAGACACCTTGCGGGTGGGCGCTCGTGCCTATGATAGCGTTCGTTACCCACAGGTGCTGCAGCACGTCCGTCTGCCTCTGCTTAGTCCAAAGTTCCTGGTGGGCACCGTAGGCTCCGATCCCCTCATCAAAAGTGACGAAGAATGCAGGTACGAATGGCCCCAGGTGGGAAAAATCAGCAAGCAAGCATTCCTGTTTTCTCCTAATTTCCTTATTTGTATTGCTTCCTAAATATTGTTTCTTAGTGCTGAAACCAGGCAGTATTTAACAGGGTTTTCTTCTGGGCCGGGGTCAAGAGGAGGAGATGGAAGAAGACAGACTGAACTCCCAGTATTCCATTCCGTTAGATTTTTATGTGTGGTGCTTATTGGTGTAGACGTGGCAATAAAGAGGTAGATGTCTAAGATTTTAATGGAAGCTTGGATTTAAGGAGGCAGTTCTCTGCTAATATATTTTTTTTCTTGAGATTAATAATGCTATTGACTGTCAAAAAGTGTGTCAAAAGCACTTTTTCATTCCGTCACAAATGCCTAGTTAGGGAATGGGATTGGCCCTGCTTTCTGAGACTGTGGACAGGGTTAACGGTCTGCCGCACTCCTACAGTGGCTGTGGAAAGATCGCCACTAGAATTCAGGGTCGTCATGTTTCTTGATTGAAAGAAATGCTGAATGCTTTTAAAAGCAAACAGACAAACAAAACACCTACTTTATTGGGCTGTCTCTGTAAAATTTGACAAATTACTTTTCCCAGTTTGACAGATTTTAGGATTTAGGTTGAAATCTGAAACCATATGGTGTTTTTAACTTTTTCCCAGCATGTTCCGTACACAGAAATTAAAGAACAAGTCAGTATTCAGAACTCCTGAAACTACACTGACTTGCGTCCCCTAGTGACCAAAGAAACTTGTTCTAATATCAAGATTCTCTAGAACTGAGGAAGGACATATTCATTTGCATTTCTTCTAAAATCTGAAGATGTTAAAGAGGGCTTTATATGTTTATCTTTTAAAGTTAAAAAACAGACAAATGGCAGTCCCCCCTCCCCCCCAAAAAAATATATATACAATAGCAGAAGGAAAACCGTAGGAATAATGGATGCTGAAATCTGAAGAAACAATACAGCGGTGCCCCTCCCGCATAAAACAAATCAGATTGTACTGATTCTGCTGTAGGAAGTAGTAAAGGTACTTACAAAGTCACTTTGACAAGAAGCCCCATCCTGGCATCCTGACCGCACCTTTCACTAGCTCTGTGGCCTTAGGCAAGTTACTTTAACCCCTTTCTACAGTTTCATCTATGAAGTGCACGCATTCCATAGGGCTGCGGTGGGATTAATGAGCTAGTCCCTTAAAACAGGTACTGGCACATAGCTATGTTATTGTTGTCATTTCTATTCTGTGGCGGTTTGCTAAATATTAGCTCTATAGTTCTCTTTCTAGGAAGCCCTGAAGAGCTTAGTTAAAAACCAACTATTAGGAGATCATAGTCTTTATTTTTAAGTTGGGACAGCTAGAAAAGGCTCCTGGTTATCAGTTTGGGTTTTTTTTTTATTTTAGGGTTGTTTTTGTTTTTGTTTTTGTTTTTGTTTTTTTGCTTTTGTTTTTAAGATAAACTCAGAAGGGGCCTTAACAAAGCCATATATTGGAAGTACATTTTGGGTCGTGCCTGGGGACTGGTCCAGCAGAAATCAATTACTCTTTGTAACATAAAGTAACTAGAAAAATGAAAATACAGTGTATTTCGGAAATACCTTTAGAATTGAGAGAGAACAAGAGTAACATTGAACTAATCAGGCACAGCCTAAGAAAAAGGACTCAAGTGAAATAAGTACAAACATAAGTAGTTTGCATTAGGGCATTATATTTAACAAATATAATTACTAGGTTCTTCTCATAAAATGCCTTGATAGACGGAAAAAATTTCTGTTCATTCTCAGTAGAGTTGTTGAGAGTAAACAATTCAGACAGTACCAGATAGCAAATCAATATTAAATGATGGTACAGTGTTTCTTTTTAACTATCCAATTTTTGACCTAGCTTGATTAATTAATCTAGCAAATAATCTAGTACCATGGCCGATATGCTACTTTGCCAGTATCCTGCAGAATCTAATAAAATTAATTAAAAAGCAGTACGCTTATAGGCTGGTAATTGAATTGTAATTTTTAGTTTCCCATAAGTTTTTGTTGGCCCCAAGCATGTTGAGTTTTAGGCTAAATTTGCACAAAGATATGAAGTCATAATGGAAATACCGATCAACTCACAGCTCCCAGTGTGACTGGCATCATCGCGCTCGGGTTCGTGACCCTTTTAATACTGCTTGTTTAGCATTCGTGATTCGGTTTGATTCACGCTTGTTCCCCTTTGCCAACTTACATATTCCTAAACCATATTGGGATTTGACTAACAATGTTACTTAGACATGTAGAATAAAGGCTGAATTTTCTTCACAGAGACCTGGTAGATGAGGCTAAAAACTATCTCCTGTTGCCTCAAGAGCGACCACTGATGCAGGGGCCAAGGACGAGACCGCGCAAACCTATCCGATGTGGAGAAGTACTCTTTGCAGGTTCGCATCTTAACACGCTGGGACAGAGCTGAGTACTTTCGCAAGTAACAGACTGTCGTTTGAGTGGTTCTTTGGACCATTGTGACACCCACGGTCATAAGAGCTACGTAAGGACGTAAGGACGTATCACATAACATGACTCGACTCTTGAGTCACGATCCAACACTGGTCTTCTCCAAAAGAGTGCTCTATTTTTATCTAAATCTAAAACCCTTAGGCAGTGGATGCTTTGTTCAACTGAGTCACATGCACTCATTTACATTCCCCTGTGCAAGTTGCCTCAGACTGACAAGGCACTGTCAAAAAGCAAAATCTTAAGTTAAACCATTACACTCTTTTCTAGCTCTGCTGAGTTAGATTGAGCCCGAGCCACCCTGCCGTGCATTTTGCTCCTCTTGTCTGATCCTGAGGACAGCTAGTGAGAAACTGTCATCCACCCATCATGATTAAAGGAAAATCAGAAAGCACATGCCGGTAGCAGTCATGGACCACTTCTGTCACTTCGTACGTGGAAGATGACCTATTCTTAAGTAACGCTTTCATTCTCATAGAGTTGAATACACATACACCATAGAAATTTCGATTCATAGAAAAATATAAAGAAAAAATGTTAAATCATCTGCCACCTTCTTTACACTGTTAAGGTTTTCACCTCCCTTTGCAGAGAAAGGACACGGGGGCTTCTCCGTGACGGCCGGTGCCATGCCCCTGCCTTCTCAGCTTCTCAGTCTTCCACAGTCTGCAGAGCTGAGCTCCGCTCTGGAGCGATACAGCTCACTGACAGTGTTTTAGGTCCTGGCCCATCTGCCTCTACTTAAACTAAATCTTCGATTTGCCTTGGTTTTTTAGCAGTTTTGTCTTCGTTATCTTTGGAATGCCAAGGCACCAGTTCTCACTTAACTTGGAAAATCGAGTCTTCCTTTCTTCATCACCCCGTGGAAGCCTGAGATCAAATCTGTGGTCTTGGGGGTTTTCACTCAGGAGCTTCCCTCCTATCAGCGTCCTCGGGCTCGGCCTCGGCCTCGTTTCCCCTGGGCTTCTTGATGCTTGTCGATTTCATGCTTCTGTTTTGTTGGGGTTTTTAGTGTTTGCAATTCAGTAATCCTTGTTCTAGAGATTATGTGAAAGTCGCCTTCTTTAAAGTAACATTTTTTTGACCAAATCTGTCTTTGAAGTAATTCTTTTTAGAGTCTACCTCTCACACATATAAAACTATATGTCTCTTTTCAGCAGTATTTTTCCTTAGGTACATTGGTTTTTCTTTAGTATCAAAGGACACAGTTTATAAAGTGCTATTAATTTGATTTGTAACTATGTAATCCAATAAAAAGCTCATCGTAATGGCTTCTATTATAAAATTGTACCTGAGGGTTTAGGCTGTTTGATTTGTCTTCAGTGCTCATAACCCTCACATTTGCAGCCAAAGTTCATTTTAGAATTTAAGATGTTTTCTTTGCTGTTGAAATTCCTGGCTTATATTCTAGAACAGAATTCAAATTTAAGCAAATTAATATACACAAAACTTACTGCAATTTAGTATTAGTTGCATACCCTGATTTAAATGAAACCATAATAAAATAAAATGTGTTCAGCACATTAAGATTTGAAATAAAGAAATGAATTTCCAAGTCCATCTAGAAGAAGTTACAGACACTATTCCTATTTTAGCCTGGCTCATGGAGTTATTGAGATGCCCTGGAAACCATTTGTTTTCAGATATTTTGAAGTTAAGCCATCCTTAGACTTCACGTTTTAAGCTCTAGAATCTAGCTCTTATTTTGGGTTGAAATAGGGATAGTCTGAAAGAATGACAAATCCAATGTGTCTGCTGTAGCCACACTTCTTTCCTGGGAGAAGCTGGGGAGGCTCTGTGGAACTCAGCTTGAACCTGTTACTCCGTGTATTACTAATGAAAAATGTAATTTCTTACAAATGTCTTCTGATCTTGTCATGTTGGATAAATTAGAATTCAGTACATACTACAGATTAAACAGAAAGCAAAATATTTTGTAATATAAATCATAAGACTTTTTGTATTATTTTTTTAGTCACATGAGGACCTATTACAAGATCATGAGTAGAGCCAAAATCTTGCTTCTCCCCTTATAGAGTAAAAGCAAACAAACAAACAAATAAAACAGGCTTTTGAGTTATGGCGCTTTTTTAGGGGGCTCGTAATTATACATTATATTTACATAGCATTTTATGCTTTAGAAAGCAATTTCATATCTATTATCTCACTTTAAAATTTTACTCCTTATTTTACAAATGAGGTAGTTAACAGGATTTCGCCAGGATCACTTAGCTTAGCAGAGACAACAGTCAAGCCCCAGTTTTCTAACTAAATTCAGCGTCTGTCCATTAAATGCCACACTACCTCTCAGTCTGATTTCGGTCGGTCCCCTTGCCTTCCTCTGTAAAGTGGACCTAATACCAACTTACTTAGAAAATTAACTATTATAGCAGTCCCAGTGAAATAAGCAGAAGTCAACACGTTTTGTAAATCCAGGTCACAGTTTACAAGATAGCGGTGAGGGAGTCTGCTTTAGGACAAGTATTGTCCTCACCTTTTCCATGACTTCCCTAGTTGGTGGCTGGTGCAGTGGAGACGCCATTTCCAGCGTTGAACGATATGACCCACAGACCAATGAATGGCGAATGGTAGCGTCAATGAGCAAGAGGCGATGTGGAGTTGGGGTCAGTGTCCTTGACGACCTACTCTATGCGGTAGGAGGCCATGATGGATCCTCTTATCTCAACAGTGTCGAAAGGTAAGTAAGGGCAACTGGAAATTGGAAATTTTTTCTCTGCTGTTCAGATAGTTTCATTCGGGAGGTTAATTAGGAAACAGATGCGACTTCCTGCTTTAGTATTGAGTCTGTGGCAGCCTAGACACTCAGCGCGACATGCAAGTCCCTTATGATCTGACCGCCACCTATTTGTCCAATCTGTCTCCCCGGGCACACCACTGTTCCCCAGCCATGCTACTGCAGACCCCCCAAACTGCTCGCTACTCTTAGACACGCTCCTCTCTCATGCTCCTCTGTCACTGCAGGTGCGCATGCTGTTCTTTTTTCCCTGGAAAGCGATGCCCACTGTGTGCCATTCTTTATGTAAGGAAAACATGCTGCGCATAAAGAATATACACGTGAATAGGCATACACCTATTTAAAAGTATTTTACTGATAAGCGTTGAAAGATACGCCAAATCAAATGGGAAGAGACCGGGAATCAGGTGGAACTCAAAAGGAGCTTTAGCTTTATCTATAACATTCTGGAAAGTTTTTCCAAAGAAAATATATCATATATAACTTGTTTAAGTAAAAATGAATTTTAAAAATAAATTAGACTTTCATATGCTTTAATTATTAATCATGTTTAGGGGAAAGAATATGTATATATGTCAGTGAATATATAAACATAGCCAGACTTTACTACTTTGCTCTTGACGTTCTCTGCAGGTATGACCCCAAAACAAACCAGTGGAGCGGCGACGTGGCCCCCACAAGCACCTGCAGGACGAGCGTGGGTGTGGCAGTGCTCGGGGGCTTTCTCTACGCCGTGGGGGGCCAGGACGGCGTGTCTTGCCTCAACATTGTTGAGAGGTGATTTTTTCAAGTCATTTTCAATTTTTTAAAAAATCTAGAGGGCTCTTTAAAAGAAACGGTTTAGGACACCAGGGGACCCACGACGTTGTGGATTTCCCATGGGCTTTAAGGAAAACGTTCTCAGTTGAGTTTAAAGCCTGAGAAGCTGAAAGATGTTACCCGATTGTTTAAACTGTGCATTAACACCCATCTAGCCTAATGCTGGAGAGTTGGAATCGTGTTGTGAGTTACATTCTGTATATGATATCAAGCCCGCCCCTTCTGAAATCTGTTCTGATTTTTCCCCAGTACTGGGAGAACACTTAATGCATGATTTTGCCCAGACTTCCAGAAAAATGGCTAAAGTACTAGTTCTTTTTCTAGCACATCTTATAAAGACGCCGGATATTTTGTATGTGGATTCTCATTAATTCCTGCTAAAGTTTACGTTATACTTTTACAGGTCAGTTCATTTTGGTGAAATACATTCTGTTCTTAATTGCTTGCCACATCAGTTTTTTGTCATTCTATACTAGATTAGATTTTGGAGTGTCACGTACTGTGATTGCTGGCAAGAACATACCATATTTCATCCTCACTTCTTAAAATGAAATGCTTGTGACTCATCAGAATTTTTGCAACAGCATTAACTAGTTGGGTTACCATGTTCAAGCTGAAGAGTTTAACTTTGTCTTAGAGATAAAGCTGCAGGGAACCCTTGAATAGTACGGCCATCCCCTTCCGTCTTTCTGGTAAGAAACTTACTTCTCCAGTTTCAAAGCTCTATGCAGGAGGATTCTGGGAAGATAATCGTTAGCGACAGCATAATTTTGATCCCTCCAAAGTCCCTCCGCGCACAGACACCAGCAGAGGGCAGAGCCGAAGCCTGGGAGCGGGAGAGTTCTCAGCACGACCGAGCGCACACTTAACAATGGTGGGTTTTATGTACGCTCTACCACAGCTTTTAAAAAATCTTCTGGATATTTAAAATAAACTAAGGGAAAAGGTATCCCCATGACCCCCAAAACACAAATAGGCAAAGACAAACCACCAGTGGCCACAAGACCTGCACGATATCATTGTGCAGGAGAAAACAGAAGCAATCAGAAGTCCGACAGATCCAGGAACAGAGCAACCCCCAGACAGCCGTACACATTTACCAGGAAGCACGAGGGGAAATGTATGAACCGCTGAAACCACGAAGGGTTCTGCTCATTCCCCACGCGGAGTAGGTGCAGGGACCTGCGGTGCGCGCCGAGGGCCTCAGAGGGTTTCTCAGCCCAGCACTCTGGCGTTTCTGGCCGGACGACTGTTCTGGGAGCACTGCTGTGCACTGTGAACCGCGCCGTGGCCCCCACCACTAGTGCCTGTAGCACACGCCTGCTTGTGACAACGAAAACATCCCCAGATGTTGCCAGATGTCCGGGGTGGGGGCAGAATCACCCCAGTTGAGAACCAGGCAGAATGACCTTCCAGGACAGAGCCTGCATTTCTGGGGGCAGAATCAAAATTGAGCAGGATAAGGACAACAGATAAAATGGACAGAGAAGGCCAAGATAAAAGTAGGAGCAGGAATAAAGCCAGTATATCTCAGGAGGCAACCACTATATTTTTTAAATGTTACATGAAGAAAACAAGAGAGTGCTTCGTGAAGTTAAAAAATCATCACGAACCACACCTATAAGTTAAGGAAAACGTATTTCATCTAAAAATCGGCAACAGCAAAGTATTGAGGTTGGATCCCATACAAAGTTAATGTCAGAGAGAAGATAAGCAGCAGAATAACAACATCTCTGTAGGCAATAGAAGCACCTCAGAAAGACACACCTATAGAACAGATCAAAACTGTAAACTGTTTTAACATGTGCTAAAAAGATACCAGGAAAATGATGCAAGATATGAAAACGCTACATAAGTCGGAATTAGAAATGTATTCTTGTGGATTTGACTCCAAACGCAAGAGAAACAAAAGCAAAAATAAACAAATGGGACGACGTCAAACTAAAAAGCTTTTGCACAGCAAAAGAAACCATCATCACAGTGAAAAGGCAGCTTACTGAATGGGAGAAGATATTTGCAAATCATACATTCGACACGGGATTAATATCCAGAATATACTGAGAACTCATACAACTCAACAACAACAAAATAACCGATTTAAAAATGGGCCGAGGATCCAAATAGACATCTTTTCGAAGACATAGAGTGGAAAGATGTTCAACATCACTGATTACTAGGGAAATGCAAATCAAAACCACAGCGAGATTCCACCTCACACCTGTCAGAATGGCCGTCATCAGTAAATCAACAAACAAGAGTGGGCGTGGATGTGGAGAAAAGGGAACCCTCGTGCACTGTTGATGAGAATGTAAATTGGTGCAGCCACTATGGAAAACAGGATGGAGAGTCCTCAAAAAATTAAGAATAGAATTACCATATCATCCAGCAATTCCTCTTCTGGGTATTTATCCAAAGAAAACAAAAACACTAATTCGAAACGATATATGCATCTCTGTTCATTGCAGCATTATTTACAATAGCCAAGACATGGAAACAACCTGCGTCCCTCAGTGGATGAATGGATAAAGACGATGTGGCACACGTGCACACACACACATACGCACACTGGAATACTACTCAGCCATAAAAAAAGGAAATCTTGCCATTTGCAACAACCTGGCTGGACCTTAAAGGTATTATGCTAATTGAATAAGTCAAACAGAGAAAGACAAATACCATATAATGTCACTGATATGTGGAATCTAAAAAAAAGAAACAAGCAACACAAAACTCATAGAGAACAGATCCGTGGTCACCAGAGGGGACGGGCATAGCGGGTGGGCAAAATGGGTGAAGGGTCAACTGTGTAATGATGACTGGTAACTAGCCTGCTGGTGGCGATTACTTTGTGATGTATACAGATGTTGAATTATGATGCTGTACACTTGAAGCAAAATTTTACATACCAATTTTAGCTAAATTTTTTAAAAGATAAAGATTTAAAAAGAAGAATGTGCTCTGTCTCTTCCACTTATTAAGAATCAGGGCTATTTTAAGTATTTATATTTCTTGTAATATTGATATAGTTTGTTCTACATACTTAATACACTAACAATTTTCCACCTATATAATGAAGTAAAATGACTAGCACATATTCCAAATGATGTGTCATATTTCTTTCTTAGTGGTAGTAATTATCCATCAGGCCCCAATAAAGAAAACAGAAACCATATCAGTTATTTTAATAGAGAGAATTTACTATTTAAAAATTGGCTAGAGTGTACGGCCATGCCACCCTGAACAAGCCCGATCCCGTCTGATCTTGGAAGCTGAGCCGGGTCGGGCCTGGTTATTACTTGGATGGGAGACCACCTAGGAAGACCAGGTGCTATAGGCATAAAAAATTAAAAAATAAGAGATTGTAAGCTGACAAGGTCCTTGCAATTTGTGAGGTCAACCAAGGTTGCCTCACCTAGAAAAAAAAAAATTGGCCAGATATCGAAGGGCTAAAAAAACGAGGACAGTGAAGTAGCAGTAGGAATGTCAGGGCTGGGAGAACAGGAAAGAGGTGGGAGTCATGAGGGCCCAAAAGCCCGGAGGCGAGACCCCAGGTCGCCAGGACCAGTGGCACTGGAGGAGGGGGTGCCCCGGACAGCCGAGACCTCCGCCCCGTGGAGGGTGATCTGCCTGGCTGGCTGAGAAAGACCGTTTCCCAGTTACTACAGCAATACCTGCCTCCTCTCCTGCCCTTCACAGTTTGACACTGTTCTTACTGAGAGGTGGGTCTGCGTTTCCCGCCCTTGGATCTGGGCTTAAGAGTGGCAAGAGAAGCAGTATGCGGCTTCTGAGGCTGGGTCATGAAGGGTGGCACAGCTTCCCCTTGGCTCTCTTGGGGCAGTCACCTTCGGCGCCCTAAGCCATCTGAGGTCGCCAGGCTGACAGGAAACCCAGGCTCGCCCACGTGGGGAGACCACCAGCTGGAGAGGTGCCGGGCCAGCCCCAGCCGCTCCGGCTCAGCCGTTGCCGCCCCAGCCTCAGTCTGGCGCCGGGCCAGAGCCCCCAGCACCCTCACTCCCCGTGGAGCCTTTCTCAGATTCCCGACCTTAATACGGTGATTGTCATTTTAAGTCACAGCGGTAGAAAAAGGCTAAAAACGGACAAAATGGTACAGAGTGAAAGGCCATTGCCAAGACCACGCTGATGGGGTCGGCGAGTGAGCAGAAAGGAGGGGGCCCCTTCCCTCCCCTGGTCGGCCAGCGTCCAGCCCTTCCCGGCAAAGGACGAGCGAGCGCAGTTCTCAGTGCGCGGGCCCAGCAGCAGAAGTCAGCGTGCGGAACAGCTTATGACTGACACAGGCACCGAGCCTGAGGGTTTTTCCCTATGACTGAGTAAATCATGTTAGATTCTGACTGCATTTGACCACAGCAAGCCAGTGTCACCGACATACCAGCAAGACCTCACACGTCACGAAAAAGGCTTCACTTACTAAAAACGCGTGCAATCTTCGGTTTCTCTCCCTGCAGGTATGACCCAAAGGAGAACAAGTGGACTCGCGTGGCTTCCATGAGCACCCGAAGGCTCGGCGTGGCCGTGGCTGTGTTAGGAGGCTTCTTATACGCCGTGGGCGGCTCTGACGGGACGTCGCCACTCAACACAGGTGGGCCGTTCCCAAGGCAGTCCGTGTCCCCCAGGGCGGCAGGTTATCCTGTAATTTATTAATTATTTTCCTTCTAGGAGACTGCAGCTCTTAGCTCTTCCTCAGCCCCTGTGCAGCCAGTCTTCTAGTATATTCCCCAAATAATTCTCCCTCTGCTTTACAAGCTGCTGAGAATCTGTAATGAATAAAAGAATTAATTTCTTAATATGGTTATTCCCCCCATCTCTTCTTAGAAAAAAAAAAAAAACCCTCTATATTATAATCTAGGAATAAAGAAAAATGTCTAGCTATAAACTGGATTATGTGTTAGTTCTTTCTACTTAAAGCTAATGGACATTTCTGCCTAAGGATTTTGTCAGAGTGGTCCTCACACACCAGAGTCGTTGTCAGACATCCCTTCAGTGGCTTAGATGCTGCAGTAGGAATATAAGCAGGGGGATACAGGAGTGCAGGAGTTGTCTGGTTCTGCAGTAAAGTAGTACGAAGCAATGCTTACAGACTGTGTAGCCTGATCCCCTCATGTAGATGAGGAGGGTGAGGCCACGAGTCACCTGGCTAGTGGGTCGTGTGGTCAGAACTAGAATACCCGACTTCAACATCCCTTCCCACCACACCAGGCCTATGAGAAAACAGTCCCTGGTGAGAGTATAGTGATATCGTCTATGGGCGTCCGAATCCTCCTTGGAAGCAAAAATTACATATTAAAAATGCGTCATCACAGTTATGGTGGCCACGAAGAAGAGCTGCGGGGACAAGGCCGAGTGGTCACTCCCGGGCTTTCCTTCTCCCCGCAGTGGAGCGCTACAACCCTCAGGAAAACAGGTGGCACACCACAGCCCCCATGGGGACGCGGAGGAAGCACCTCGGCTGCGCCGTGTATCAGGACATGATCTATGCCGTGGGGGGCAGAGATGACACCACGGAGCTCAGCAGCGCCGAGAGATTCAACCCCAGAGCCAACCAGTGGTCCCCGGTGGTGGCTATGACATCCCGCCGTAGCGGAGTAAGTGCCCAGCTACTGGGGACTTGGAGGGGACAAACAGCACCCTGGGGCAGGGAGGGGGCGCGCCGTTCAGGCAGAAGACCCCTGCAACTTTTGTACTAGGGAAAAATTAATTTCTTCTGATCGCTATTATCTCATGTAAATATAGCCGATCATATCTTTAATTAGAGAATTATTTATGATTTATCTAGTAGCAGTTGCTTCTCTGAAAGGCCTCTCCCTGTCTTATTAACTACCCGATCTAACTTCACCCCTACGCATCCATATCTGTAAGAGCCAACTATTCCTACCTGATGTTTCTAGGTAACATTCCAGGAGTCGGCAATGTCAGTATAAACGCGTAGGCAGAAACACAGCTGCCCCCCGCCAGTCTCCGCAGACTGGTTTGAGCCTATCCTGCATGTCGTACAGGCAGATCAGGCTGACCTATGTCATGTTCTAGACCATGGATGACCTGTGACTACGAGAGACTTCCAGTGTCCGTCCTAGGACATTGGGCTCAGTGTGAAATGTAACCCCTAAACCACTGATCCCACCAGGAATCCATCAGTGGAGGACTGCAGGTCGGGGAACCCAGCAGTGGCTGAGACTCCATGATCTGAGGATGACGGGATGGATTCTGGTCGCAGATCAGGGAACACCATTCACGTACCCGTCCTGGCTCTTTGTTACTGGAACCAACAGCCGCTTAGTCACATCCCTGTTGTTTTCGCTGCTACGTTCTGTTAATTCTCTTTTCACTCGTTAGCAAAGATGAAGTGCTTACCGTGTACCTGGAAAGCAAGAACGAGTATGACGTGATTCCTCTCAAGGACTTCCCAACTTAGTGAAAGGAAACTAAATGTTTACAGCTCATTATTAAAAGCAAATCCTATAGAAGTGGCCTGTGCATTAAAGGAGAGAACCTGGGAGAATATGCTTAACGCCCCGGGGGCAGAGAAGAGACTGACCAGAGAAAGTCGCATGTAAGCGAGGCCATGAGAGAAGAATGAGGTTTTCTAGAACAAAGAAAGAGAACACCAGCCAGGGAACAACATGCGCAAAAGGATGGACATAGGAAACATGTCTGTTTTCTGGGACTGGCAGTTCATCTCGT
>NW_011888975.1:29019-32085 GCF_000151845.1 Pteropus vampyrus | reverse complement strand
TACTTAAATATATTATTATTCTATTTTAAAGTCTAATAACTTTTTAACTAATTTAATCATTTTTTTAAATTTTTTTAATTACAGGTAGCAAACAATATTATATTAGTTTCAGGTGTCCAACGTAGTGATCAGACTTTTATATAACTTACGAAGTGATCTCCCGGATAAATGCAGTACCCATGTGACACCATGAATAGTTATTACGATATTATTGACTGTATCCCTTGTGCTGTACTTTACACCTCATGACTGTTTTGTAACTACCGATCTGTACTTCTTAATCCCTCCTCCTTTTCACCCAGCCCCCTAACCCTCTCCCATCTAGCGACCATCAAAATGTTCTCTGTATCGATGAGTTTGTTTAGTATCCAAAGTCTAGTAACTTTTAACAGTCACTTTTGGGAGGAGGCTACATATTATTTAGGAAAGTTTAATTATGTTTAACTATATTTATAGGTTTAATTGCACTTTGCTTTTAAATCCTTAATTGTCTAACCAATTCTTCCTAAGTACTTAAATAGTCCTTATAAATTCACATAAATCAGGGGACTCTTGCATTTTAAGTATTCAAAAACTTTTATAAATTTAGCAAAACTCTCTTAAAGCTTTAAACTTAAAACTATAGCCCTAAATCTATACTCAGTCATATATTTTATATTTGATTCACAAACTAATCTGATACTTGCCAAAATCTCTTTAACATTATAAGAACCTAAAACGTCAAAATTATAGTTAATTCTCAAACTTCATACAGAATATCAATTCTGTTTGATGTACTTCATATCTATACTTAATCCTAAATACCAGCCTTCTAAGGAAACAGTTTACCTGCTAAGCAATTTGGGGTTTCTTTCTCAATAAATTGGGCTTATTTGCCTAAACAAGTCTGGGGCAGCCCCCTCAAACCCCCTCAGGGGTGGAGGCTACACACCAACAGGGATCAGTCTGGACATGAGATCCGAGGTCCCAGATGTTCAGAAAGATTTTTGTCATGACCTTGAAAGATAAGCTGAGGTCGTTTTACAGTCCCTGTTCCAAAGGAGCAGTCTCAAAGTCCATTCCTGCTGTGTCCTAAGGAAACACTTTCTAATTCTGAGACCTGAGACCATAACTGCCCACCCAGATTTTTCATCAATATAGAAGATTCAACTAATGAACTTACTGAATTTTTTATAGTCTTCCTCTCCGGGAAAGGCGCAGCTTTTACAGAGGTGACTTTCTCTGGGTTCCGCATCTCTCTCATGGGTGTGTGGCTCAGTGGTCACAGCGCTGAAGTCGGTCTGATGGCACTGCGGCACCTTTGGCTTCTGCATTTTCACATCCTTGTTCATGAAGATTCACCGAGTGAACAAAAGCCCTGGTCGCATCATGGCGAGGGAGACAGTGCCATGCCCGGTGTGGGGCCGGCAGGAGTGTCCATTTTAAAAGGCAGTCCAGTAGGCCTCACTGAAAAGGTAGCATTTTAGCGAAACTGAATAGAGGTGAGGGGGGATTCGTCGACAGATGTTCGTGAACAGGAGCTTCCCTTTTGTAGCTTATTTTTTTCCGTATATACCTTTCTATTTTAGTGGGCGTTTGAGTAAGCATAATGTGAGAAGACAGCCACTCAAATACTGTGATCCTACATGAGGACTTGTTTTTCAGTAACTATCACTAGATAGAATTAGTAATATGTGACCCAGTAATATTCATGAAATTCTTAAGGATCATCTGTTGAGAGATATCTAAATTTTCAGTTACATATCCCCAACTTACAAAAAATTTACCTCACAGCGGTAAAAGAGGATCTAATATCCTTTTCCATGAAAATCCTTAATTTTGAAGATGATCTTGTTCACGCGTCACAAACTAGATGCTGACTTCATTTATTCATATCCAGTTTTGTTCCTAAAGCATTCGAGGAGGTTTATAAGAGCACATACAAAAGGGGAAAAATAATCGAAGTTTAGGCAAAAGGAAAATGTGGGTGGGAAAATAACATAGCCAGGGTCAAATTAGCTACAAAAACGTAGAATATATGATTCTGTGTAATTGTTAGAAATCAGTCTAGGTGTAAAGTCGTACAGTTATGATGCAAAAAGTAGATAGGACACTCTCTTATTCATAAAACAGTCCCCTAGAAGTGATAGCATGTCGGTCAGTGTCTGAAGTAATTCTGCTACTTGCCAGCACTCAATTCCAGATGTATGAAAGCTAAAAATATTAGTTGTGATATAAAACATGGAAACGTCTTATTAACATCTTAGTTATGGAAGAAATGGTGCTTTTCCCAGTTAAAAATATGATTTTGTTTCTGTGTTTGCAGGTTATATGGCGGGATGAATTACCGTCGGCTAGGGGGTGGTGTAGGAGTTATTAAAATGACGCACTGTGAATCCCACATATGGTGAACACCTAGAAGACAGCTGTGTACGCATACGCACTCCTCTGTATTCTGGAGAGCTTTGACTCTGGAGCTTTGGACAGCTGGAGAAAATACTAGAACAAGTTTTATTCTTTGCCGGTGCCTCAACAAAATGGAAATACAAACACAGTGAAAGTACTTCTCCTGCAGGATGCCATCTTTGCACAATAATTCTGTTCTGTGCAGAATATTTATTTTTGGTTTTAATTTATCATGGGATTTTTTGTTGTCGTTTTTTTCTAGCCTTCTTCCCACCAAAAAAACAAAAAACAAAAAGGAAAAAAGGAAAGAAAAAACCAGAAAAATTCTAAGCAGTAAAACTTTATTTTTAAGATATTAAGTTTGCAAATGCAAATAAGGGGAGAAGGGCTATCTACGATCTAGATGTTATTTCTAGGCGCTCCGCCCACGACTCCACTCCCTCCAAGGACCACCGGTGACAGATAGCTGCGCAAAGTGCATTAGCCATCATTCTCGCACTAAGCACCAGAAGACTTGAAAATCTTTACAACAAATTAAAAAAGAGGAAGCATCTCATTTTAAAAAGTACAATTCAAAAGGAATATTAAATCAATGAAACCAGGACTCGAAAAGCCTTCATCAGTGGAACTCTGCCTCTCGTTCTCTTCCATATGAGCTTGTTTTCTGCTATATGGCAAGTT
>NW_011888975.1:24751-28969 GCF_000151845.1 Pteropus vampyrus | reverse complement strand
GGGAAAGGCGCAGCTTTTACAGAGGTGACTTTCTCTGGGTTCCGCATCTCTCTCATGGGTGTGTGGCTCAGTGGTCACAGCGCTGAAGTCGGTCTGATGGCACTGCGGCACCTTTGGCTTCTGCATTTTCACATCCTTGTTCATGAAGATTCACCGAGTGAACAAAAGCCCTGGTCGCATCATGGCGAGGGAGACAGTGCCATGCCTGGTGTGGGGCCGGCAGGAGTGTCCATTTTAAAAGGCAGTCCAGTAGGCCTCACTGAAAAGGTAGCATTTTAGCGAAACTGAATAGAGGTGAGGGGGGATTCGTCGACAGATGTTCGTGAACAGGAGCTTCCCTTTTGTAGCTTATTTTTTTCCGTATATACCTTTCTATTTTAGTGGGCGTTTGAGTAAGCATAATGTGAGAAGACAGCCACTCAAATACTGTGATCCTACATGAGGACTTGTTTTTCAGTAACTATCACTAGATAGAATTAGTAATATGTGACCCAGTAATATTCATGAAATTCTTAAGGATCATCTGTTGAGAGATATCTAAATTTTCAGTTACATATCCCCAACTTACAAAAAATTTACCTCACAGCGGTAAAAGAGGATCTAATATCCTTTTCCATGAAAATCCTTAATTTTGAAGATGATCTTGTTCACGCGTCACAAACTAGATGCTGACTTCATTTATTCATATCCAGTTTTGTTCCTAAAGCATTCGAGGAGGTTTATAAGAGCACATACAAAAGGGGAAAAATAATCGAAGTTTAGGCAAAAGGAAAATGTGGGTGGGAAAATAACATAGCCAGGGTCAAATTAGCTACAAAAACGTAGAATATATGATTCTGTGTAATTGTTAGAAATCAGTCTAGGTGTAAAGTCGTACAGTTATGATGCAAAAAGTAGATAGGACACTCTCTTATTCATAAAACAGTCCCCTAGAAGTGATAGCATGTCGGTCAGTGTCTGAAGTAATTCTGCTACTTGCCAGCACTCAATTCCAGATGTATGAAAGCTAAAAATATTAGTTGTGATATAAAACATGGAAACGTCTTATTAACATCTTAGTTATGGAAGAAATGGTGCTTTTCCCAGTTAAAAATATGATTTTGTTTCTGTGTTTGCAGGTTATATGGCGGGATGAATTACCGTCGGCTAGGGGGTGGTGTAGGAGTTATTAAAATGACGCACTGTGAATCCCACATATGGTGAACACCTAGAAGACAGCTGTGTACGCATACGCACTCCTCTGTATTCTGGAGAGCTTTGACTCTGGAGCTTTGGACAGCTGGAGAAAATACTAGAACAAGTTTTATTCTTTGCCGGTGCCTCAACAAAATGGAAATACAAACACAGTGAAAGTACTTCTCCTGCAGGATGCCATCTTTGCACAATAATTCTGTTCTGTGCAGAATATTTATTTTTGGTTTTAATTTATCATGGGATTTTTTGTTGTCGTTTTTTTCTAGCCTTCTTCCCACCAAAAAAACAAAAAACAAAAAGGAAAAAAGGAAAGAAAAAACAAGAAAAATTCTAAGCAGTAAAACTTTATTTTTAAGATATTAAGTTTGAAAATGCAAATAAGGGGGGAAGGGCTATCTACGATCTAGATGTTATTTCTAGGCGCTCCGCCCACGACTCCACTCCCTCCAAGGACCACCGGTGACAGATAGCTGCGCAAAGTGCATCAGCCATCATTCTCGCACTAAGCACCAGAAGACTTGAAAATCTTTACAACAAATTAAAAAAGAGGAAGCATCTCATTTTAAAAAGTACAATTCAAAAGGAATATTAAATCAATGAAACCAGGACTCGAAAAGCTTTCATCAGTGGAACTCTGCCTCTCGTTTTCTTCCATATGAGCTTGTTTTCTGCTATATGGCAAGTTTTTTTTTTTCCCATACTGTTTTCATAGCGTTTCTGCTAGACTTAGAGCTCTGCTCAGTGCCTCTACACAAACAGTCCTCAATTCTCACGCACTGTCTTGAGAGTCCCCCAATAGAATCATGTGCAACTCTGCAAGTTTTTACTCAGAAACATTACTGACTAGAGCAACTTTCCTTCCTATTTTCTTATTGCTACTAAGGACCAGCAGTGAGACTGTTATGCAATTCACACTAAACGCTCAGGCCTGCTGGAGCTGAGGCTGCCTGTGATCACAGCCGCCAAGAGATAGAGTCTTCAGTTCACGTAACAGTGCGCACTCACGGGAGTGAAACCAGCTGAGGCATTTTATTAATAATATCTTGGTTCTTTTATACAACTATATATCCTCCTTGTCCTTCTGTAAAGCCACCGTTACTACTACTCTCAATGGAGAAAAGTTTAAAAGTTCTAAGGAAAAAATGATAAGAATGTCAGTGGGTTGAAATTTTTTTGTCATTGTGTTCACAGACTAATTGTTTTCAATGTATTTTGCAGGAAAATCTTTGAATGAGACTTTATCTGCAACCAAAAGGAATAACTTTCTCCTCCTTTCTCCCACGACAAAAATGTTCGACAACTTTTGTGTTTACATTTAAAAATCATTTGCACCTTTACAAGGAAAACAATAAGTATTTGGTAAACAATTGTTTACGTGTATCATTTATGCTTTTTTCTAGCATGTATAACTTTTTTAAATAAAGATAGTACTTACCGTAAAAATCTTGGTTAATGCTTTTTAATCCTTGTATCTTTGCTATTTAGATTGTTTCTATGTCATTTATATTTCCTTTATGTAAAGTTATACTTTCACAAACCTGAAGGAATAAAGGGATTGCCAGCTAGAATTAGAATTCTTATATTTTCTATATAAAAAAATTAAGTTTACTGCATAATTTAATATGTATATTAATATATTTATTTATATTAATTATAAATAGGTAATGTATCAATATTTAATATTTTATTACCTAGCCACTAAACTTATTTTCTGGTTATAGGACTTAGAATCACACAATTTTGAGCCAGAAGGATTTCTACCAATCATCTGGTCCAAACCCACTTATTTCTTTGCTCTAAGACTGAAAACCAAGGAGGCCCTTCCCTAGTCAGTGATGGAACCAGCATTAGAACCAGCCCCCGAACTCCCACTCCGCTTCTCTGTCTGCCACACTGCACTGCAGGCCGACCTGGAACACGGCCTGGAACTAAGTATGCTCTCAGAATTCAGGTTCGAGTAGTCTGATAAGCAACATTGGAAAAATCTAAAAACTGCAGCATTTACAGCCAGTCTTCAGGGCAAAATCGCATTTTTCAAGACTCTGCTGTATTGGAAGAAAAGGCGAGGAATAATAATGGGCACAATATTCTAGGGATGAGGCTCTCCGTAAACTGCGAGGTCCCCAGTGGGAGCATTTCGCATGGCAGTGATTCAAGAGTGGAGGCCTAGAACGACAGCACTGGTCGGAGTGTTCGTTGGAGGCCAAGGGGTATTTTTTATTTTCCACCGAAGATGCTCCAGTCTATTATTGAGTGAAATGTACCTATTCTAAGAAAGACATTGCTCTAAAGTAGAATATTTTGTTAATCTATTAGCATAGTTGAGGATTGAACTGGGTCCCTTGGATTTTTAAACTCAGATTTGTCCACGCGGAACCTCCAGCAATTCATCAGTTACAGTTCAGGTTTTCTTACTCTGGCTCTGGTTCCCATGAGGGTTTTTGCTCATGAGTCACTGCTCAGGTTAAGCCACGACTCCATGTATCTGCCTGTTTGTCTCTCCAGTCTTGAGGACAGCAGTTTGTTTGCCGTGTCCTCCCCTCTCCTACAGATCCAGGAAGAGTTGTTGATTTTTCCGTCTGTTCAGCTTTTTTTTTTACTTGTTGCTACTAGACAGAGTGGCAACTTCCAAACTCTTTACATATGAAATGAAACCAGAAGTGACGTGTAGTTTTAAGTAAAGGAAAAATCATGAATCATCTCAATAGATGCAGAAAAATGATTTGACAAGATCCAACTTCCATTCATAATAATTTAAAAAACCCTCAACAAATTAGGGACAGAACTTCTTTAACCTAGGAAAGGGCATCTATGAAACACAGCTAGCATCATATTTAACGGTGAAACACACATCCCATTAAGATCAGGAACAAGACATAACATTCTCACCACTTCTATCCGCCATTGTAGTGAAGATTCTAGCCAAGGCAATTTGGCACGGGGAAAAAAGCATCCAGATTGAAATTAAAAAGTAAAACTGTCTTTATTCACCAATCTTGTACTTAGAAAACCTTAAGGAATTCA
>NW_011888975.1:18078-24701 GCF_000151845.1 Pteropus vampyrus | reverse complement strand
AATTTGGCACGGGGAAAAAAGCATCCAGATTGAAATTAAAAAGTAAAACTGTCTTTATTCACCAATCTTGTACTTAGAAAACCTTAAGGAATTCATTGAAAATTAGATTAAACAAGTGAGGTCACAGGATACAAGAGCGATATACAAAATCAATTGTATTTCTTGCACTAGCAACAACAGCCCAAAAAATGAAATTAAGAAAACGATTCCATTCTCAATAGCATAAAAAAAGACTAAAATATTAGGAATAAATTTAACCCCCCAAAAAGTACAATATTTGTATGCTGAAGACTATAAAACATTGTTGAAGAAAATTTTGAAAAGATTTAAATAGAAGGATACCCCATACTCATAGACTGGAAGATTTAATGTAATTATCATGGCAATACTCCCCAAACTGATCTACACATTCAACACAATCACTATCAAAATCCCAGCTAACTTTTTTATAGAAATTGACCAACTGATCCTAAAATTCTTATACAAATGTAAAAGACCCAGAATAGCCATAGCAATCTTGAAAAAAAAGACGAAGCTGGAAGATGTATACTTCCCGATTTCAAAACACACTACACATCCACAGTAATCAAGACAGTGTGGCACTGACATAAGGACCAACATAAATACAACTTTGAGTCTGGAAATGAACATCTCTGGCCAACTGATTCTTAAGAGAGGTGACAGACAATTCAACGGGAAAATAATAGTCCTTTCAATAAACGGTGCTGGAAATGAATATCCATATGCAAAATAATACATTTGGATGCTTACCCATGCCATACATAAGAATTAAAACGGATTACCTAAATTTAAGAGCTAAAATTATAAAATCTTTAGAAGAAAACATAGGAGCAAATCTTCGGTAATTCAGGTGAAGCAATGACTTCTTAGGTATAACACCAAAACACAAGAAATAAAAAAATTTAAGAGCTAAAATTATAAAATCTTTAGAAGAAAACATAGGAGTAAATCTTCGGTAATTCAGGTGAAGCAATGACTTCTTAGGTATAACACCAAAACACAAGAAATAAAAAACTTGGACTTCATCAAAATTAAAAACTGCATTTCAAAAAATGAGTTCATTCTGATATTTCCAATTAAATTTAATAGTTTTTACTTAAGCTTATCTGATTTTACAATTGTATATCTTTTATACTGAAATTTTTCATTCCTAATATTGTTATAATTACATATGCTTCATCTTATAAATAGTGGTAAAATAATGCCAAATTTATTAATAAAAACATAACAATGCAATTTAAGGTTCCTTTGCTGCTCGTCTTTTCCTATCCCATTGATACGGAGTCAAAACAGTAGTGTTTAAAGATACTAAAAATAATTCTTTGTGTGATTATAGCATGAACAATATACCCAGGTCCATTTGTTTTCAATTTTTAAGGAATGCTTTGGGGTTTTTTTTCTTTTTGACCTAATTGTTTCATAATTGTATAAAACACTTACACGGTTCTGTTTGAAACCGTATAAACCAGGAACATACAGATAAACCTTAACTGTCATTTCTGTCCCCTCTCACCCAGTCTCTTCCCTATTAGTAACCACTTTAATTTCGGGTTTATCCTTCTGCTATTTCTTTAAAAGCATAAATACACACACGTACTCATATCCTCCCATTCCTTCCGTAAAAGAGAGCAGTGCCATGCACTCCGTGCCCCCTTTCTGCCCTTTCACATGGCATCTCCTGGCCCTCACTCTGGGGCAGTGTTAGCCGTCTCCTCAAACCTCTCTATCGTTGCCTGGTAGTAACTCGCTGGGCGGCTGACCCATAACGTATTCAATCGGCCTCTGATGGGTGTTTGCACTGTTTTTAACCTTACTTTTTGTTACAAATACTCTTGTAATGAATAGCCTTGTAATGCCTCATTTTGTATTTTGCCAGCAAATTTGCAGATAGAATCCTAGACGTGGGATTGGTGGTCAAGGAGTGAATCACACATAATTTTGATAAGATACTGCTAACTTCTCCGTAGAGGTCGTACCATTTCTAACAACCTTGTAACCTCTTCCACTCCTGTCCGCCTACGGCTCATTCTCCCTCATATAAAATGCAAGTGGGGTCGCGTTACTCTCCTGCTTTAAAACTCCAGTGGCTTCCGTCTGCATTGAGAATAAAACCCAATGTCTTCCCAGTACCTATAAAAACTTAGATGATGTGGATCCTGCCTCTCTGTATCGGGATTAGGTTTGGTTATGAGCAAGAGACCCCAAAAACCAAAAGCTTAAACAAGATGGAGGTTTACTTCTCTGACACACAAGTCTGGAGGAAGACCACCCAAAGCTGGCACTGGGGTTCAGCTTCAAGAAGTCCTCGGGGCACAAACACCTTCCAGGCCATGTTCCCGGATGCCTAGGACCTGACTTCATCCCTGGGACCTAAAAGAGCAGGTAGGGTACCAGCCGATATGTGTGTTCCAAGCAGCAAAGTTGGAAGAATAAGGAAAGGGCAAGGGGCACATGCCTGCTGTTTTAAGGAAGATTCTTGGAAGCTCTACCTACTTCCTTATATGCTGCAGAAAATGTCATCTTTATTTTGGGCAGCCACGTGCCCAGCCAGAGGCCAGGAGACATCACGCCATGGAAGAAGTCTCTCCCGCAGTGTCCCATCTCATCTCACGTGACCCCCCTTTCACTCACTGGGCTCCAGCCACGGGGGTTCCCTTTGTTCCTCAAGCAGACCCAGCTCGTACCTACCTCGAGGCCTTTGCTCCTGCCAGTTCATCTGTCTGGCACGCCCTTCCTCAAACGACGTGGCTGGTTCCTTATCATCCAAGACTCAGCTCCAACGTCACTTCCTCAGAGGGACCTTCTTTGACAAGCCCCGTGCCACCCACCCTCTTTCATGTCACACACACTGCCTTCTCTGGAGCACTCACCTCCACATCCACCTTTGCCTCCCTCCACTGGAACAGGATTTCCACAAGACTGGGATTTTAGTCTTCACCGTTATACCCCTATTACCCAACACGATTCTAAGTCCACAGTCGACGCTTAAGATTGGCTGAATTAAGGAACGTTTGACTCCAAACCCCACGCTTTTCCTACCACCTCTGCTGCCCCTCATATATGTGAATACCACACTGCAGAAGTTAACCTCTGTGTTTAGAAAGACAGCCTATTCATGTTACTCTCCTCCAAACAAGATTCTTAAAAAAACATTGTTTCTAAAGTAAGACGAAACCTTCTTATGCTCAGTTAGTAATAAGAAGAGATTTCGATATTACCTCACTTGCTGATCTCATAGTTTCCACCTATAAAATGGACAAGTTGGTTAAAATTCATTTAGTCTACAGATATTTACCAAGCGTTCTGCTAAAGCAAAATTAGGGACATGAAAGTTAAACAAGAAAATCTTTGTTCTCAAAAGTAGCTCACAGGTGCCTTTCACCTCTACAATATGTAAAATCTATATAATTGTCGGCTTGTAAACTTTGTGCTGGAGAAAAAGCCCATGACTTCCCAGTCCTAAGACGTTAACTAAAGATCTGTCACCAAGACACTGATAAACGCACTGCTTCATTTTAAAAGTAAATATTTAATTCAACACTGCAATAAGAATTGAATATTAAAAACAGAAGCATATTAGTGGCTAGAAAAAATCTATATTCATCTTTAGTTTCTTTTGGAGAGGATTTTTTGATTGCTAGTCCTCTACAGCAAAATGGTGCTAGGAAAATGTCTTCACAAGACAGAACTCTCTGAATGCAAGTCTAAATACTTAAAAGGGATTAAAGGTTTTAAAGACCCAAACCAGAAAGTCAATATTAAAGATATCTCATTTGAATCCTAAAAGTTTGAAATAATAACCATCACATAGTTTTTAGAAAGATGAGGAACAAACAACTCAGCATTTTCTAGAGACTGGCGTCCCGGATCCACACGGGTGTCACACGAACACTTGGCTGTGGCTCGTCCACCACCACCTTCGCTCTCCTCGTATATTAGGTCCCTCTCAGCTTCCGCCCAGGCGGCTCCAGAGGCACTGTGAGGAAACATGAAGAGATGGATGTCCACTCCTCTGGCAGTCCCTCCCGGCTTGGCAATTAGGCAAATAATCAATGAGAAAAAGGTATATAATCCATTATTTATAGTCCCCACAAGGCCTCACTCAAGTTGAAAAATTGCCAGTTCTGTCAAATATGCCAATACTCCAATAAGGTATTTATGACACAGAATCTGGAAAAAAAAAGGGGGGGGAGACATTTAAAATTTTTAAAGAATTAATTATGATAAAGTAGTTTGAGATTTCATAAATATTCCAGGCTTGTTTTAAATTCCCTATCATCTGCTAGTTAAAAACGAAAATAAACCAAAACCATTGCTGTTCTAAGTCAAATAAATTTTGTTTAATGAAGACTTCTACCTTTAATTTACAACTATAGTCAATGGTGCTCAGAAGTAATTAGACTAGGGTTCTTACTTATTCTGGCTTCCACGCTTGGGCTATCTGCCTAAGGAGGAAGGGGAGGAAGGGGTATCCATGAACTCCTTGGACTTATATGCAAATTAAGTATCTACATTTTCTAGAAAGGGGGTCCATAATTTCTCTTTCAAAGGGATAAATTCCAAAAGTACCTTGTAGAAACCAAGAAGATGGCAGAAACCTGGTTAACACATTGACTTCAAACTTTTGCGAGTAGTACAGTGTTGCAGCTAAAAGCATAAGCTTTTGAGGCAAATGACTGGGTTCAAACTCCAACCCCACTTAGCTGTGTGATCTGAGGGAACCTGTTTATCCTGAGAGCTACGGTTCCTCTTTACAACACATGTAAAGTTACAAACTTTGTGTGTAGGTTGTTTTAAAAACTAAATGAGACAAAATGGGTAAAATGCTTAATAACACCTGAAACAACTTAATAAATGTTAGTTATCACCATGGCATTATCTAACCCTAGGAGCCACAGTTACTACCTTACATCATTAAGGGAGGCTTTTAGATTTAGAACGGACCAGATAAGATAAATGTTTCTGGACCACTCTCATATGCATATAGTTAAGAACATATAATATAAAACTTTTTAAATGCAGCTTAATAGAGTGTGGGCATATGGATACAAAATTCAAAAATATATAAGGACTTCTTGAACACTGAATTCTGAATTGCTAAAATGTACATTTTTTTTTCCTTCACGTCAAAACATCGTATTGTATAATCTTGCAAATTTTTTACTGTAAGCTATAGTAAAAAATAAATTTGACATCATGACCCAGTACAAATAAACGTATACCCTTACCACATGTGATACACTCTCATTTTCATATTTTCTATTCCATTTCTTTTGTTTGTTTTTTAAGCTGGTCTCTTGCCATCAAAAATATTTCCCAACCTGTCGCGTTGTGACCTCCAGTTTGAAGAGCACTGACGTAGTGCTCACAGAGGGTGACCTTCTTGGGACCTAAGAGATGAGCGTTCGAATCTTGACTCCTCTATCTTGCATGGGTCACTTAAGCCTATCCAGGCCTCAGTTTCCTCGTTCTGACCCTTTTCTCATTTAGAAAAAAAAGTGTAGCTCGCACAGGAATGCTACGTTTTCTAAGATTTGACATTTTCAGCGATCGAACTACTAAAAACAGTGCTATAAATAGGATGTCATTTGTTTCCAAAGACTATGGATGTACTAGAGCAATGTGAAAATAATAATAAAAGCGAGATATTTCATGGCGAACTTTGGGGGTCAGGTTGGGACTGTAATCCGCGAGTTATCTTGGGGCAAAGAAGAAAAGGTTAAAAATAAAATGTGGATGAAAACACCTAAACACAACATTGGTCTAAAGATTAGCATTAAGATACGTTAAACTCCTAGCACAGTGATAAAACCAATATTCACTGAGTGTTTATTGTGGTTGTATTTTAATATAGTTTAAACATATTTATATATTTTAATATATTTGAGTACCTAATCTCAGCTTATTTCTGATATTTCCTCTAATTAGGACTTTTTAAACAGTAAAACAATGTCTCTATTATTTCTTTCTCATTAGGGACAGAAAAGCCTAAAATATAAAGATGGTATCTTAGTTCTGTGTTTCTGGCTATAATTTTCTTACCTAACGCACAAATCCACTGTTATCTGATCATTATTTCAAAGACCGACAAGAAACAATTTTGAAAGTTTCAAAATTACTAGAAAATAATTCATATTATTACCAAAATCTGTAGCACAGAGCATATAGTATCCTTCCATAAAGCTCCGTCTAAAAGGCTGAAGACTTTGTAGTAAACCATTTATAAAGCATAAAATAAAATCTCTCTACTGTCTTGAATTGGCGACATTCAAATATGTTTCTTCCACGTGGAAAATGCAATTACTGTACATTTTGAAAACTATGCAACAATAAGGAAAAATCACTTAACTAGATTTGTTCAAACTGACCTTTATTTTTCCATCGGTATGTGCTGACGCTACAGATGTTGAAATGCGAACCAATCTTGTGGCTGATAAATGAATTCTGAAATGCCTATAGAAATGTGAATAAAGGCAGTCCATGAATAAGTCAACTTCTTCCTGGGTAACTTCCCCAGGTGTTTTGTGGACACTGTCCCACAAAGCTTTTGCATCCTCTGGATGTATGGCATAAGAAATGTCCAGACTTTGAGGGCTACAGGG
>NW_011888975.1:10447-15838 GCF_000151845.1 Pteropus vampyrus | reverse complement strand
CGGTCTCGGTAGCAGATACTCAACTCTGCTGTTGCAGCACAAAAGCTTCCACAGATGATTCCTAAACAAATGAAAGGGGCTCTGTTCCAATAAAACCTCAACTACAAAAACAAGCAGATCACGCCTGCCCATAGTTCGCTTGATCTATACAAATAAACAAAATTAGGACTATTCAACAGTTTCAGAATTTATCACTAAGATGTGTTAACTCAGAAGAAACAGAAGTAGCAGGCATGAATAAAATAAATCCACCTTCTTAATGAATCAAAAGTTAGTCCTATAACTTTTATACACTGCATATAGGAAGGAATGTAAAGTGTTACATTTCTGAGAGTAACTTGGCATATCACAGTGCGTAATGATACGTTACATACTTTTTTGTTAAAATTCTACTAAGAACTTAATCGTAGTAAAAACCAACGAACTAAAGAATTCCTAACGACATGAGTAATCATCTCCAACGTTAATTATTAATAAAAAAGCCCTAATGCAAAAGTATGGTCAATATGACCCTCGTTCTCACAGATGCAGATAGCCAAACAGATGTAACTATATCCATGAGATACTGGGCTCTAGTTTTCTCGTACTGTCTCGGTCTGGCTTTGGTATTAGGGTAGCGCTGGCCTCACACAATGACTTAGGGAGTTTTCTCACTGCTTCGATCCTCTGAAAGAGATGCAGAGAATCGGTATCATTTCTCCCTTAATGGTTGGGTAGAATTCACCAGTGAACTTAGCTGGGCCTGGTGCTTTCTTTTAGGAGGTCATTAATTATTGACTGAATGTCTGTAGTAGATATAGGCCTATTCAGATTGTCTGCTGCCAAACAGTCGTATACCAAAATGTTAAACTGTGGTTTTTAACTTTCTTTGAACGTTCATGTGTTTTCTAAGTTTTCTAAAATAAACATGATTATGTTGTAATAGGAAACAAACTTTTTTTTTTTAAGTTGGCCATATCTAATTACTATGATTTGGTCAAATAAGACATAAAAGAAGTTATAAATCATAGCTTAGGAATTTTAAAAACAGTGTAAAAAAAATACCACAATTTCCAAACCAAGACAATGCAGATTCTTTTCCCTGAGGGAGCAAGTTATCACTTCTGTACTGTACCTGGACAAGAAATGCTTCCGGGTCTCTCTGTGTCCCTTTCATTCCCAGGACAGCAGAGAAAGTCACTTTGATGTTGAAGTCTTTTCCGACTTCCACGGCAAGACCTTTTTGCTTTTCGGCAGTAATAAATGCACTCAGAAGTTTAGAATATTCCTTGAGATTAGTATAAGAGAATTTATATAGGGGAGTTAAACTATATAAAGTCCATTGCTTATGCAGAAGGAATGCAACCTTTTGAGGTTCAACATCTTCCTAAAAATAAAATCATGACAAAAGAAGTTTAAGAATTAGGAAACTTTAGTAAATAAGAAGTTAATAATAGTATTTTAAGTACTGCATACCGATCTATGACTGGGTACCTGACCACTGCACTCCAGACAAACTGGAGTTTGCCAAACTCACCGAAGGTCCTTAAAAGGATCTTTGCTTTTGCTCTGCGTTCCTTCTGGAACGCTCTTCCCATGGATGTTCACATGGCATGTCCCTGTCCTTCGATCTGCCCAAATGTCCTCAAGAGGCCACCCTATTGAAGTAGCACCTGCCCCCACTCCAACTTGATCACTCTATATCTCCTTAATATGCTTTTTTTCACAGCATTTATTACTATGTGATGTTATAGATCTGTCTGATTGTTATTGTCTGTTTTCCCTACTAGACTATAAGAATGATTAAAAGAGGGATTTTGTCTATTCTATTCACTAGTACATCTCTAGAATAATGACATCTAGAACAGGTGTTCAATAAATATTTATCGGATGAACAGTGATGTTTCACTTTTAGAAACTTCAAATTATAGATTTTGAAAATAGTAGTTATTCCTGGAGCAACTACTTTGATTGGTTTTAATTAAGCAGTTTTTTAAAATTGTTTGGCAATGTATCCATTCTATGACACAATGCCTATATCAGTAGATTAAGTGAAAAGATACTTGGGAGTATTTCTGCCAGGCTCTATTAAACCACAGGTACCATTCGAAACAAAAACATTTCATTTGTATTACTCTACAGCATTCCCGAAGGTCTTCACAGACACCCTATAGGCTCCTAGCTGTATGCTGAATTGAATTTTTCTATAGAATCCATACTTCCTGACAGTCTCACAGCTCCCACTATCGTGTGGAACTTTCGCTACGACTGTCTACTTGACAAAAATATTTGCTTTGACTAGAGTATTTATGGAAACTTTTACATGACAGTTTATGTACTTTTTTCTTATTACTATCAAAAGGTATGGCAAAATTGTTTGTATCACAGAGATAAGGGAGCACTGAATTGGGCATTCCAAACTTTATATGGAATTTCTGTTTTCTGATGAGGAACCATCACTTTCATTACCAGCACTAGTAATTTTCCTTTAAGATAGTTTTCACAAAAAAAGGAAAAATTTTCTCATATCTCAAAATATACTATGCACACAACATTGACAAGAAAACAAAGTTACAAAGGTATGAGTGAGTGATCAGCCAGGCTCCTTGCTGAATGACTCAAAACCACACACCAAACTTGTATTGACTAGGGCTTTATCTCATGCTTCAATAAAGTTACAACTTAGTAATCCTGTGTGTCATCAGAGTTGTTATAAATCAAAACAGAACATGTTGCCACCAGATAAATCTGGGCCAATTTAAACACCAAAATAATTTAGTAATGAATTGCAAAATTTGAAAAACTGGAATTCATGAATCCGTACTGATAAACAGGAGAAAGGAGAAAAGTTTATAATAGAATGCCAAAGGCTGGTTGCTAAATATGGAGTAAACGGAGTTAGAAAATCATTATTTTGCAACCATCATGATAAAGATGGGATCAGGCAAAAATTATCAATAGATGTTAACTGTATGGGGAAATTTGGACAAGGAACAGGATGTCTAGATTATCTTAAAAGTGTCTCCCCACTGCTTCTTAGCAGCACGGGGGAATAAAACAGTAATTACTGAACGACACCCTGACAGGATGATGAGTTAACATCACCTATGTAGGACCAGATGTCACTCCCCAAGGACACAACAGCACCTATACAATATTCCAGCCAAGAATATATAACTTCAATCTAATCATGATGAAACATCAAATACAAAATGAGGAATATTCTATTTTAAAAAGAGAGAAGAGGAAACGATCCTCTTCAAAAATATCACTGTCACAAAAGACAAAGAAATATTGTGGCAATGTTCCAGATTAAAGGAGGTCAGCAGACATAACAGAGGGGGTCCCTGGTGATCGTGTGAATAACTGTTTCTTTCAGCTGTTTCTCATTTACTACCTGAGGGATTAAGATACTAAAAAACTAAAATGCTTTGTTCATGTATAGTCTCAATTACTGATTAACTCAATTACTGATTAACACAATGGAACACAAAAAGCATACCTGCAACTGTGGACACTGGGGAATTTTCCTTCGAGGTGGAGTCGGGACAAATGACGTCAGCTTCCTGGCCGATTCTAATCGTTTCTGCAGAGGAGTGGCACCTATGAAATAATCTTTAAGCCTTGAGGGTGCACTCTGTCTGGGAGTTGATTCTGGTGCATCATGAGAATCCATGATCTACATAAAAAGAAATAAAACCACAATTCTAAACACTAAAAAGTTCATCTGGACTCACAGTTTCAATGATTCTTCTCCTCACTGTAAAGGAATTCTCTCTCTCCCTCCCCATCTCTGCCCCAGTTTCGACTTCAACCACGTCCAGTATTTCTCGCTGGCTACAGGCCATTTTTATGAATATCTTACAGATAACACAAGCACAACAGGCTCAAAACTAAATTCGACTCCTTCCCATCCTCCTTTCAAAAGCTAGCTGGTCTGTTTTCAAATTCCTGTCAATTTTCCAAGTTAATTTAACTCCATTTAATAGTTTCCCACTTTCGTTCTTTAACAGGTAGTCGCTAAACACATACTTTTGAGTGTTTCCTTCGGAGGTCTCTGCCATCCATTCCCAAAGCTACTTCCTTAGCCAGGTGCTCACCACCTACCGCAGCTCTGCGTTTTCCACATCCAAGCGTAATCACTCTTCAGAAATGGCACTTTATTATCAGACACCTTTGCAAAAACCTTTACGGCAATGAAGTAAATTCTATTCTGCTCTGAATTTAAGATCTTTCTTAATTCAGCTTGTCCTTATCCTCCTACTTCTCCTAGACATATTCTTGCCTTCATCTGTTTGCCTGTCGACTCTATTCCACATCTGAAATTTCCTTTTGCCATTCTACCTCCTTTAAGACTGTGCTTGATCTGACTCAATTTCTTGTAAGGAAAAAAAACCCTGCACTGTCAGTGGAACTGTAAATTGGTGAAGCCCCGATAAAAAACCGTATGGAGAGTCTTCCAAAAACCAAAATTAGACCATATGACAGCAATTCCACTTCTCAGTATTTATACAAAGAATACAAAAACACTAACTCGAAAAGATATCTGCACCCCTATGTTCACTGCAGCACTGTTTCCAATAGCCGAGATATGGAAGCAAACTAGGTGTCTGTATATACACAATGGAATATTATGCAGTCATGAAAACAGAATGAAATCTTGTCATGTGCAACAACATAGATGGACCTAGACAGTATTATGCTAAGTGACACAAGTCAGAGAAAGACAAATACCGCATTTCACTGATTTGTGGAATCTAAAAACAAAACAAAACAAATGAATAACCAAAACAGACTCATAGTGATCTAACTGATGGTTCCCAGAGAGTAGAGTGTGCCGGGATGGGTGGAGAAGGAGAAATATAGTCAATAATATTGTGATAAGTTTGCACAGTGACAGATGATTAAGAGAATTAGTGGGGTGGTCACGTTGCAAGCTATGTAAATGTCAGATCACAGTATTACACACCTGACGCTAATCTAACTAATATAATATTGTATGCCAATTATACTTAAATAATATTTAAAAGCCCAGGCAGTATATATTTACTGAATATTTCTATAAAACTTTAAAATTAGTGTAAAATTAGCTAGCTCTCCCGCCAAGTGCTGCACTTGTAGTTCATGGCACACAATTACAACTTCGTTGTTTTTCTTGTGTTAAGTCTGTGAAGGAAGGGAGCCTGACTTCAATCGCCTTTCTACGTTGCCACCAGTCCCTGAAGCCAACCGCCCCAAGGCCAAGGCTTAGCCGGGCGCCACGGGCGTAGCGGGAAACACACCGAAACACACAAGTATTATAAAGATAACGACCACATAACAGGGCAAAATATCAAGTTTACTGCCAGTCCTGTACCAACATTAAGCATCTTACCAATGAAATGCTGTGATGACGCTGTCACCCAGGCCGGC
>NW_011888975.1:10058-10397 GCF_000151845.1 Pteropus vampyrus | reverse complement strand
TAACAGGGCAAAATATCAAGTTTACTGCCAGTCCTGTACCAACATTAAGCATCTTACCAATGAAATGCTGTGATGACGCTGTCACCCAGGCCGGCGTCACGAATCATGCTTCAAGTCTGGATCCAAAACCACGTAGAGACTGAAATCCCCTGAAGTAAGAAAGTCACCCAAATGGCAGCTGAGAGAGAGACCGGAGGTACACCTGGCCCTTCCAGATTCGCTCGTGCTCCACAAGCGGGTTCACCGGGGACACAAACGTGCGCGGTAAAGACCTCCGCTCCTTCAGACGTCAGGAGAGCCCTGTGACTTCACCCGGAGGGACATTACGCTGTCACCCAG
>NW_011888975.1:4071-8497 GCF_000151845.1 Pteropus vampyrus | reverse complement strand
CACACTATTAGGAATAGGGTAATTTTTGGTCAACGCAAATGCTAAGTGATCAAAGAAATTTAGATTTCCTAACAGCAGAAATTTACATTAAGACAGTTATTTACTTGACATTTGCAGGTAAATTTAATAGTGATGGAATCAAATGACCTACTTTAACTATAAATTTTATCCATTGACATGACATACCTAAGATGATGTGATTTGAGTCTTTATTTTTATGCAGTTTGCAAATGCGATATTTTTAATCTTGCCTTTTTCTTTTTAAGAATTCAGCAGCTTTATTGCCCGGACCAACACATGTGGAGAGTTGCGTTCTTCTCACTTAGGCCAAGAAGTCACCTTGTGTGGATGGATTCAGTACCGCAGGTAAATCAAGGCAGATGTTTTAATGTGCGGTGGTGTTCCCAAGGCAATTTCAAACCTTCATTAATTTAAACAGTCAGAAGAATAAAAGCTTTACAACTGCAGGATTCTCAGAATTCACTGAATTTTCAGTTTTGTTTCGAAAGACCCAAATAGTGTCACTCTCACTAAGTACCGGTAACATCTGCGGAAGTGTGATCTATCACCGACTGAAATATCCCTTGGCTTATGAGGGTTGAAGAGTCCTGACTAGGACAAAATTCTGAGATGTCCTAAATTAAATTACAGCCGGCCAGAGGGTAGAAGGAAGAGACAAAAAGGGCTTAGTCAGTTAACAGCTATAGTCCGAAACCAGCAAAAGACTGATCACACTCCTTAGTGTGTGTTGGAATTATTAACTAATTTCCAGGTCAATTTCCAAGACTATCTAAAAAGAGTGACTAGCCAGGCTTTTCAAGCCCCAGGCCCCTGCTCATTGACACGGGAGCTTTCCGGATTCTGCTGCTCTCCAAATCCCACCCCTAGCCCGCTTCACCTTCTCCCGTTCTCTTCGTCCATAGCTAATGTAGATTCTTTCGGAATGGCTTACATCTCCCCCCCCGCAAACTTGATGTACAAAAACACTTGCAAAACTCTGGGATGATAGACATGTTGTCTTTTCTCCCCAGCCATGCTGCTGGTAGTTTAGACTCCACGCCAAGACCAGTCATTTTTTGCTGGCAATGGCCTAATAAACCCTTTCTTTTAAAAAGACTTTCAGCCCTGGAAGTTAAAATTTTTGTTTCACAGTCCCTACGTCCAATAATTGGGAATGGACCAGCTGGTCAGCTTCTCACGAGCATGAAAAAGCTTATTTTATTCTACATATAGGTAGAGAACAGTGATTCCTTAAGATTAGAGCCCATTTTTGTTGTTGTTGTTCATCTCTGTATTCTAGAACATTTCTGAATAGTACATTAATTCACAATAAAGAGATCCCAAATACATAGATTATGCAACCTTCCTAAAGACTATGTCCCAAATGAATGAGTATTTGACCCATAAGTTTGCTGACAAAAGTCTTTTTTTCTTAAATAGCTTCATAGAAAATTTCATGACTGTAGCTAATGAAAGCACATATTTAAAAAAAGGAATATGAGAACTCATATGGGTCTTTTGTTTAATTTATTTTGCCTATTTCAAGTTTGGGCTCAGAGATTTTATCCTAACATGTTCATTTTCCTCATTAATTAGGCAGAACATCTTCCTGGTGCTACGAGATTCCCACGGGCTCGTTCAAGTTGTCATTCCCCAGGATGAGGTACTGTTACCGAAAGCCTCTTTGATGCTGTGGTTAGAGTAAGCTAAGTATGTTTGAGGTTTGAAATTCAGAGCTTAATGAAAACTAAACAATATAAGCAACATTAAGACAAATGACAAATTGGGAAAAAATATTCACTACAAACATGTACCCCTATATAAATATAAATAAGACATATGCTAATGAGCACATCAAATAACAAAGGGCTAATTTCTGTAAAAGGCTACTACAAATCAACTCTTTTTTTAAAAAGTGACCCACTTCTAGCCAATTACACCTAGGCTGACACAGGTGCAAAATGACATAAATACAAGGTTACTTATTGCAGGATTATTTTTAATAGAAAAAAATTGGGAATCTAGATGTTCCCCAATAAGAGACTGGTATAAAAATTGTATATCCTTACAGCCATAGAAAAAAGGTCAAGAAGCTCTTTATGTACTAAAAAGGGCAGAGGAAACCAAGTATATTGTTAGATGGGGAAAAAATGGGATACAGGAAAACATGCAGAGTGCTGTTATTATATGAGAAAGAGAGAGAGAGTGAGTGTGTGTGTCTCTGACATGTCCCCAGAAGGACACATGAGTATCTGGTAACACGGTGCCTCTGGGGAGGGGAACTAAGGGGCTTTAGGACAAGAGTAGAAGGGTGACTTCTCACTGTTTATCAATTTGTACCCTGGGAATTTTCAGCCATGTGAAGGTACTACCTGCTCAAAAATAATTCCCATTAAAATTAGGTAAGATAAAGAACTCTCGTTATGATTATTGGGCAGCATTGGTTTCTGTTGTGGCAATATTTACAAATGCTTGTATGCCCAAGGAAAATACCTACTCAGCTCTAGTGTTTGACATAAGAGCAATGAATTATCTTTCAGGGATCAGGGTTCATGAACTATGTAGGATTTTTTTGCATTAATCGTTCTCCTTATTTTCCTTTAAGGAAAAATAATTTAAGCTGTTAAGAGTTTGACTTGCTGTATTAAATGGAGTCAAAATGGGGATGCAATTATCAAACTCTTTAATAAAATCATTAAGGACAGCCCCAGTGTATATGGCGGTCAGGCTACATGAGTATTAACGTTTTTCTGAACCATAGAAAGTCTGTTACTACAGATTCCTTTAAGCTCATTTGTTTCTTGGAACTGTTTTCCCCTCTTATTCTATAGTCGGCTGCTTCTGTGAAGAAGATTTTATGTGAAGCCCCCATGGAATCTGTGGTGCAAGTGTCTGGGACGGTGATTTCCCGACCTCCAGGACAAGAGAACCCAGTTAGTAGTTTAGACCTTGTCTATGTAAATTTTACCTGTGCACGTTCACACTGTCTGATTACACATTCAGGCAACAGAGGCCGAGCTCTTATTGGACATCAGGCACTACAGCTCTGTAAGTTCTACAAATGATCCTACAGATCTCCAAGTCTTCACTGCAGACGCACACACCTATATAAATACACATTAGGACATTTGTTAATGACCAGTCACATCAGCTACAGATATGCATAAGAACATCAAAATCAGGCACAGACATTTACACTATACATTATAAGCACTGTGCATTTTACATTTGAAGTAAATCATGTGTTTTACAAACATTCACTGTGTACACGTCCTGACGAGTGATTTTGAAAATAGGTCTTTCTTTTCCTCTCTTTAAGAAAATGCCAACAGGTGACATTGAAATCAAGGTTAAAACAGCTCAACTTCTGAATTCCTGCAAGAAGCTGCCCTTTGAAATTAAGGACTTTGTGAAGGTGCGATCCTCTGTTATTAATAAAATAAGGTCTCTGGAAAATGTTAATGAGCAGAGAAGCATTTCCAGAGTTTTTTAAAGAAAAACTTTAACTATTGCAACATTAAACATTTTGTTATAGATGTATCATGAAATGTTCCATCATTTCTACAATTTCTTGGTGAATTGTTCTTAAATAGTGACAACTCATTAAGCTGTTGCAGTTTCTAAAGACCTAGACTGTTTTTCAGACAGCTTGAAATGTGGTTCTATCTTTAAGACTTGGGGAGTGATTTTATTCAAGTTTTTTAGTTTCTTTTTTACATTTTGAAAGGAAATTTATGTCTAGCTTGGAAATGTCCAAGTAGCGTAGGAGATCCTATGTCTACTAAGTTTAAGCGTCTAACAGTGATGAAATGTTGGCTTGACTTCCTAAGCATGTAGATATGATTTGAAAAATATTTAAACTCAAAAATCTTTAAATTTGTTTAGAAAACAGAGGCTCTCCGTTTGCAGTATCGCTACTTAGACTTGCGTAGCTTCCAAATGCAGTATAACCTGCGGCTGAGGTCCCAGATGGTCATGAAAATGCGGGACTACCTCTGTAACCTGCACGGTAAGGGGGATGGCTGCATATCCTTTGCAGCTTTTTAGCATCTCTGCTGTTTCGTTCAGCAGTTTTACTACGTCCTCTCTTCAGCATCATTGGATCAGCTGGGGCCTGAGGTCTGGAATTCACTTAATGTGTACAGCAGTTTTTGGAAGGTTACTTTCCAGGCGTTTTGTCCTACAGTGTAACTTAGTAACTTCGAGCATAATTTAGTTGCCTACCACATCACAAGTATAGCTTTTCAAAGGTGATGGTGCCTTTTACATTGTTTCCCATCACTAGTGAAGGTAGGACAGCCCTTTGGTTGTTATGTTTTCGTAATTTTCATGCTCATGTATCATTCGCTGTGAGCTCAGAAATGACATGGAAAATAAACTAGACTCATTAATGAGTCCTGGGGTTGTTTCTACTCTATTTGTGTTA
>NW_011888975.1:0-3331 GCF_000151845.1 Pteropus vampyrus | reverse complement strand
TTGAGAGTTGCAAAGTAGGTATTGAAAAGGTTTGAAATTTTATTGTCTTGGGAAGTGTTATAAAGAACTTTCTGAGCTAGGCCTCCTGGGAAAGAGCTGCATTTCAGCAGACGAAGATGAGCGTGGAGGGCATAGCACAGGAAAGCTCGGGTGTATTCATGGAGCAGTACAGGTTGCAGTGCAGCCGACGCAGAAGGGTCTGGAAAGAAGCGTGCGCCGCCTTGCCTGTCATTCTCATGTGCGGCTCTCCAAGGGTGCCCTTGTGTGTCTCCAAAGCAATAGATACAACAATCCATTTCTCATGGCTCAGCCATGTAGCTGATTAAAACACCATGAAGGATTTTTAAATTTCTTACATCCTTTAGTTACCATTATTCATTTATTTCATATCTGTATTGCTATGAACTTCTGTTGAAAAGTGTGTAAGTCTTCCCAGAATCATGACTCATGCCGTTTTTCAACTGTAGATATTTTCAGGTTGCCCGATGTTATCGAGATGAAGGTTCGAGACCAGACAGACAGCCCGAGTTCACTCAGGTACTAAGTTACGTTCACTTGTCTCTCACTGGTTCCGCCTCACTACAGCCAAGTATTTCCCGGCCAGAACAGTAGTTACATATACTGTCCTTCTCATTACATCTTATCTATCAGATATTTAATGAAACTAGTCTGCATTTCAGATACTGATTATTTCCTTTTTGATCTATTTCCTGTTTCCTTTTTACACTGAGAATAGTTATCAAGTACGGAAAGCCAGAGATTCTCACAGCGCTTCAATGGTCATGATGTGATAACGTCCTTAAGATATCTCTTCTACATTAAAATCCAATAATTCTGTGTATTCTTGATATTTAAACTATTTCTCTAATCTGTGGACTCATCAGAACTATTGTGACTGGTTTCTGTATGTAGCATGTTAATCAGTGTGGCAAAGCACACAAGGCATAAGCTTTGAAGGTAGCCTGACCCGGGATCAAGTGTAGCTTCACAGCTCACCAACTACACGTTCACAGGCAGGTTACCTAGCTTCTCTGAGCCTTAGCCTTGAGATGGTCATGGATATAAAAGAATCCGATGTGTTTAAAGCATTAGCACAGTGCCGGACATAAAACAGCCGTCCGGTAGTGTTTGTTCCCTTCTGTGTAGTAAGTATTTATGTCCCAAATCCTATGGTGACTTGAAACCAGAGAAATATATAAACGTACATGTGACTGTTGTGGCTGTTCAAGTTAGTTACCTATGTCATTTGGTTTCAGATTGACATAGAGATGTCTTTTGTAGACCAGACCGGGATCCGGAGTCTCGTTGAGGGTTTGCTCCAGTATTCCTGGCCCAGCGACAAAGGCCCTGTGGGGGTTCCTTTTCCTTCTTTGACTTTTGCTGAGGCGCTGGCCAGCTATGGAACTGATAAGCCCGACACTCGTTTTGGGATGAAGGTACTTTTCACTGTCCAGGTCTCTGGCCCAAACAGTCCTGCAGTCTTTCGAACCACTTTGAAATCTACAACGAGTTACACTCACAGTTTTATCTTATTTTTTTGTCGTTACCTTGGCTTGTTACCTTTGTCATGGAGATACGCCGAGAGAATAGGAGCTTCTTAGCGTTACAATATTTTTTCCCTGTCTTCTACTGTGTTCCAAAGCCCATTTCCAAGAGCGAGGTTCTGCAATAAAGTTTTTATGACTGACAAGTTATTCATCATATGGGCATGAATGGTAACTCGAAAGGGAAAAAACCCTATTCTGCCCTCTCATTTTTCTTCAGCTAAACTGACACTTGGAAGGCAAATGAGTAAGATTTTATTCTTTTCTATTGTTCTTTAAAGAGCTCAAACGTATGGAAATGTTTATTCACATTATTAAGATGGACACACGGTAACTAAGGGTAAGGGTAGGAGGTATAAGGAGCAGTTTCCATTAGCGAGCTCCTCGGTAGTTGCTGTTAGAAAGGAGCAGCCCTTGTCTTGGTGATGCAGTGACATTTGTGTCTGTTCTCAGTACACGGTCCTTAGAAACAGCTCTGCTCGCTCTGCGTATACGCAGTGCTCAATTCTTAGAGTGAAAAACACAGTACACAAAAAGTCCTGACTGCCTTCTCCCAGCTGCCAACTCACCACCCTTGTTTCTTCGTGTGTCACGTGGAATAGTGGTTCTTACGTCAGACCACGCAGGTTCAACTCTGGCTCTGCCACTTCCTAGCTGTGTCATCTTGAGCAAGGCATTTCCTTCTCTGCGCCTTGGTCTCTTCATTTATTAAGCAGGGATAATAAGAGCGCCTGCTTCATACTCTTGTTTTACAGATGAAATAAATTAATATTCATGAATAATCCATGATTCGTTGTCATAGTGCCGACCCGTGGTAACCACCTTGTGAATGTACTCTGTATGTGTTAACAGATCTGCTTTCTTCTCTAAAATCTTGTTTGTGAAATGTTTTGAGATAAAAATTCCTTCATGTTTAGTTGACCTTATTTTTACCCGCTTTCCAGATCGTAGATCTCAGTGATGCGTTCAGAGACACAGAGGCTGGGTTCCTTCAAGAGGCGCTTGGGACGGCCCAGGGCACCGTCAAAGCCATGTGCGTCCCTGACGGAGCGGTAAGTGAGGCACAGTTCTCCATGTGTGGACTGTGTGTTTGGGAAGTGCGGATGGTCAGTGTCGGCACATTTCGACTTCAGAAAGAGCAGTTCTCTGCAAACAAGAATATATGTTCTTATATCAAGTCTGACGGTGTCCCTAAAACTGTAAGTAGAAAACAACAAAACCTTATGAATATGAGTTTATGCTCAAGATCTAGAGCTTTTTTCTTCTCTAAACAATGCTGCAAAGTACTCCTGTACTTCATTTGGGATCATTTCTGCCAGTAATGAGCATAAAATAGCATTCATATTTTGTCTCCAGCCTCAGTTTGTCCAAGGACTGTTAGCTTAGCCCAACATAACCCTTGTATGCTGATTTTTGAACAAGATTACTATTTTGAAAGACTACTCATTTGGACACATAAGCTTATTGAGTATGTTCAAAATGGGAGTAAGAGTTCGGTCTCATTACTTTTAATTCACTTCCTATGTTCAGTGGAAAGTAATGTGGTATCCATACTGTAGTCCAGACATGATGAATGGATTCAGGTAAGCTCAGTGTAATGAGTGTCGCCTGTATTTACCCCAAGTTGAGGATGTCCATTCTTCCCTAAGTAGATCATAAGAGTTGCTGGGTCATGAGACCCATCTCCCCTTTCCCATGTCTCCCATACCCAGTTAGGGCCCCATGAATATTAGTTCTGATGATAGTGTCTCACTTAGAAAGATACTGAGACAATTTAGAAAAAGTTA
>NW_011888974.1:3854609-3855905 GCF_000151845.1 Pteropus vampyrus | reverse complement strand
AAAATGTTAAGCAAGCTACATTCAGAGACTGCAACATGCTGATCATCCCTGCCTCCGGGCCAGGAGGACACCTTCAGAACAAAGGAAGATTTCTGCTAGAATTGCTAACAGCCCATCCCCACACCTGAGAAGGGGAAACAGGAACCAAGAGTCATTCCCTATGGCTAAAACCATGGGAAACCTATGGATTAAAGGCTGGGAACTGCAAGCAGGCCTTTCACTCTACTTTTCTTATCTCTTCACACTGTATACTCTTCCCCTTCCCCTTCATCGCTGTATGTCCATAACAAAGAAGATGGGTTAACAAATAACAAAGTCTTTTAAACTATAACTCACAGGTTCTAAAGAATGATATATAAACTGAATTCCCCTAACACTCGGGGTCCCTCTCAGGGCCTTTACTCTGTCTCTCACTGTCCCTCTCACTCTCTGCCTTTGAGAGGAGACCACACTCCATCTGGGGAGTGTTACTTCTCTTCTAATAAACTCTCCTTTTAACTTTAACTTTGGTGTGTTGAATTCTTTCCACATTCTCCCATCAAAGGACCCTCTTCTCTTGGTACAGGGCTTGATCTCCCCACCACTCAGGAAGATTTGCCCTGTCCTCTGCATCAACCTGACCAGTTTCTTGTGGTATATGTCTGTTTAGAAATGTCTATCATATTATAATAGGTACTCAATAAACACAGATTGAATGAGTATAAATAAATGAGTGGTATAAACTGGGGAGAGCCATTGGGTCACAGAAACAATATTTAGAAAGAAGGATGTGACGTAGAGTTGGGACAGGCATCCCAGATTCTGTGTTTTCTTACCATGCCAGCAGGGCCTCATCATGTAGTGTAGTCACATTCAAGTAATGCCCACTCGAATGCCCAACTAAAGAGTTGCAGGGCAGGGTAGGGGGTTGAGCACAGAACCAGAGCTCACCCGAATCCACATCTCTGTACTGGCAGATAGGCCCTGTTGCTCCAGTTGCCTGGGGGTCAACATTGCAAATCACAGTCTCTTCAGTTCCTGTAGTTCCCCGGAAATACCCTCTGAAATCAACTGTGGCCCTTTTCTCTCTCCAGATTCTTCGCAGAACCCCAATTGCCTCACTGGAGTGGATCAGCCGCACTTTCACCTGGGCCTGCCCAGCCCAGAGCAGGGGGAAGAACAGCAGGTATGTGCCATTCTCCAGATCCTGGACATCCCCAGGAACCCCTGCCTTCAAGTCAGGACTCAACAGCTGTGCCCGAAACAGATCCCCGCCGTGGGTCTTGGGCTTGCCCCGATGGTCTCTGGCCACAAGGA
>NW_011888974.1:3851746-3853280 GCF_000151845.1 Pteropus vampyrus | reverse complement strand
CCAGAAAAGTGTAATGAGCAGTATAGGAAGAGCAGTAGAGAGAGGTCATATTTTGTGCAATAGAAGGTGGTAGTGGACGGTGAGAGGGAGCCAATGTGCCTGGCCTATCAGATACTCATCTACACCCACCAATAGTCCCATCTACTGTCATTCAGAAAAGAAGCAACCCACTGACACATCTCAAATTCCATGGCAGCACCTGGAGGGTGCGTTTGAAGCTACAGTCTCTGGTTTGATCGCTGGAGGAGAAAACACAGGATTGGCCCATCTCTGGGCTGGAGAAGAGCAGGGATCAACATCATAGAGTCTGGGCTCAGATCCAGTACTATGTGGTTCCTTGGGATGCTTGGCTCACACAGGCCAGTAGCATCCTGGGGGAAAGTATACCTGGTAAGGTGTCTTCCTGATGGGACCTGTTCACAGGCCCTCATCCTAGGCTAAGACAATGTTGGCGGGGTGTAGGGCACAAACTGATAGATCACAAATTGGAATGGTTTCCTGTCCATCCTAACAAAGGGCAAATACGTGCAGATGAACATGTCCCATTTCCCAGAAGCAGAGACTGTTTTTGCCTCCTGTCACTTGCAGCTTTGCCACCATACAAAGGGTCCTAAAGATTTGAACTGAACAGTAAGAGCAGCCAAGAGATCAGGTTACAGCAAATTTGAACAAATTTGAGAGAGAAAGACCAAAAATATCTGTTAAACTTGCAAAGAATCATTAGGTGTGGGAGGTTACATGGATGTTTGTTTTATTATTCCTGATAAATCCTATACATTTTATATATATTCTCTGGTATGTGCAAAATATTTCATAATAAAAACAAATTTTGAAAAAATTCTATGCTTAATTTCTCTTTAACCAGAGAGTAACTATAAAAAGAAAAATATGATCTGTCTAGATACAAATAAAAAGAGAAAACGTCTTTAAGGTAGCAGAGTAAAAAGTCCAGGATCCTCTTTTCCCCCATGAATACTCAGATTCAGCAACAATTCTCAGACCAACCTCCTTTGTGAGAAATACAAAAACTAATTGAAAAGCTCCTACACTCTAGGCAAATGTGAAACCAGACTTACCAAAGTTGGTGGGGAGATTCAGGACACCCTCTTGCCAAAATCTCTACCCCTGGTACACTGCCATATGATCAGAAAGAGAATCCCTAGCTCTCAGCTTCTACCAGGGAAAGGACAGAGCTGGTCCAATGGTCCATTGCCCCAACTTTTCCTTAAGGCTTCTCAGAGGACTGTCTTCAGTCTTTCCAGTTTGGGAATGCTGATGAGACCAGCACAATCTAGCTGCTTGCGGGAGAACACTAGTAGTTACTACAGCTCCTCCCTCTGGCTCAGCACAGCTCCTTACGCTGGTTAAAAGAAGCCAGACACAGACAAATATTGCATGATCCGCTTTATATGAAGTTAAGGAAATTGTCAAATTTAGAGTCGAGGAGTGGAATAGTGTTTGCCAGGGTCTAGCGAGAGGGGGAAATAAAGTTTCAGTTAAGCAAGATGAATAAGTTCTACAGATCTGCTGTAAA
>NW_011888974.1:3838883-3849820 GCF_000151845.1 Pteropus vampyrus | reverse complement strand
ATTGCAGCTTCCTGTAAGCAGGCAGATCTATTCTGGAATGCCAATTCATTATAGTACTTTTACTGATGTATTCTGACTCTTTCATGGGCAGACTTTGGCATGAGGGAAAGTTACCAGAACTAGCTCACTCTAATATTTGGAGGACCTATTCATCCTTCTCGTGACCCAATCAAAGTCATGACAGAAACATGGAACAAACAGCAAGCAAAGTCACTGGGGATCTAGATGATCAGAAGCACTACAACTGGGGAGAGAAATAATCACCCTGCAACAGCAGAAGGTAGGAGGGGGTGAAGACACGAGGTTGCCTGAGTGGCTGAGTGGGACAGAGGCTATGGCAGTGGCAGCTGGCAGCTGCAGATGCCTCTTACAGGAGCCGTGTCCGCAAGCAGACTTTCGTGGTGATGGACCTGCTCACTCTACCAATGCCTGGTAGTCTATGGGGGGCACCAGAGACTTACTGGGGGACACTGAATTGTCAGAGCGAGGGCTGGAGGCAAGGTTTCTCTGAGGCGGAGGTGCTGGCAGTATCCATTATTCCTTTGTTGAGCCCTCTCCCATCTCCAATGAGCAGATGCAGTGCCGCCATAGCTGAGAAATCTTCAAACTGGATAACAGAGGTCCCTCCACCCAGAGAATTCCCTGAAACTCCACCTCCCCCAACTCGCAGCTCCACCCAAGCCACATACAGGTGTGTCCTCGCTTAGTCAGGTGCCCCTTGCTGAGCAGTGTCTAGATTCACATTGGTGGCAGCTGGCCTCGGCTTCTGGTGTGGCCTCTTGAGACAACTACAAGCACAGCATCTGTGCATTGCTTGCTAAATCTTCACAGGTGGCCCCAGAGAGACACAGGCTGGGGCTAAAATTGGCCTACAGCTGAACCCCTCTCGAGACTGTGCTGCTGGACACCTACTACACAAAGCCATGCCAATAAAACTGGGAGACTTAGGAGCTTTGCTTAGGACATAGAAACAGATGCAGAAAGGCAGCCAAAATGGGAAGACAAAGAAACAAACCATATGAGAGAACAGAACAGAGATCCAGGAATAATGGAGTTAAGCAATCTAACTGATGCAGAGCTCAAAACACTGGTTATAAAGATGCTGAATGAACTTAGGGGAAGAGTAGATGGACTCAGTGAGAACTTTAACAAATGATAAAAAACATAAAAATGGAAATGGAAATGATAAAAGGAACCAGTCGGAAATGATAAAAGGAACCAGTCAGAAATGAAGAACGCATTATCTGAGATGAAGAGTATATTAGAGGGAAACAACAGAGAGGATAAAGAAGAGGATCGGACCACTAACATAGAGGATGGGGAAGCCAAGGACACTCGATCAGAACGGCAAGAAAAAAGAAGCCAAGACTATAATAATCATTTAAGGAGCCTATGGGACACAATTAAATGCAAAAATATCCATGTCATAGAGGTACTTGAAAGAAAACAAGAAGTTGAAGAGCTATTTGAAGAAATAATGATAAAGAACTTCCCTAACCTGGTGAAGGAAATAGATAGACATACAACTTCAGGAAGCTCAGAGAGTCCAAAAAAAAGATAAATCCAAAGAGGCCCACACCAAGACACATCATAATTAAAATGTCAAAGGTTAAATACAAAGAGAGAATCTTAAAAGCAGTAAGAGAAAAGCAGTAGTTACCTACAAAAGAACACACATAAGACTGGCAGCTATTTTCTCAAAAGAAACTTTGCAGGACAAAAGGACTTGGCACAAAATATTCAACATGATGAAAACCCAGGACTTTACCCAGCAAAGCTATCATTTAGAGTCGAAGGACAGCAGATGAAGAGCTTCCCAGACAAAAATAAGCTAAAGGAATTTATCAACAACAAGCCAGTATTACAGGAAATGTTGGAGGGGCTTTTTTAAGAAGAAAAAAAACATGTATCAAAAACAGGATTAAAGAATGATAACTACATTCCTATTAACAAGTACCTCAAATGGAAAAGAATTAAGTGCTCTAACCAAAAGACAAAGTGGCTGAATGGGTAAGAAAACAAGACCCCTACATATGCTGCCTACAAGAGACTCACTTCAGATTAAAGGACACACACAGACTGAAAAGAAAGGGGATGGAAAAAGATATTGCCTTGATGGATCTAGAGGGTATTACGCTGAGTGAAATAAGTCAGATAAAGACAAATATCGCATGATTTCTCATACGTGTGGAATCTAAAGAACAAAAGAAGCAGCAACAAAAAAATGGAAATAAACTCATAGATACAGAGAATATTTTGAGGGCCCCTAGATGGGAGGGGGGTTGCAGGGGGATGGCAAAAAAGGGCAAAGGGATTAAGAAGTACAAATGGATAGTTACAAGATAGGCATGGAGATATAAAGTGTAGCTTAGGAAAATAGTTTATAATGTTATAATAAACATGTAAGGGGGAATAGGGGTACTAGATTTAGTGGGGTGACCACTTCGTGAGTTATACAGATCTCTAAGCACTATGCTGTACAACTGAAAAGAATATATTATTATATGCCAACTATAATTGAAAAAAAAAACCTCATTGAATTGTACAATGTAAATACGAGCAACTAATTGTCTATTATATTTCAATAAAGCCAGGGAGAAAAAAGAGAAGAGAAAGAGACACCAGAGATCACTCTGTATTCACCTGCACACAGGAAAGGCCATGTGACAACATAGTGAGAAGTCAGTCATCTTAAGCCAGGAAGAGAAGTGTCGCAACAAACCAATCCTGTTGACACTTTGATTTTGGACTTGTTATGGCAGTCTGAGCAGACTGATAGAGACTTTGAGCCAGAACGAAACAGCCAAGCTCTCTCCAAATTCCTGTCCACAAAAACCATGCGAGGTAATAAAATGATGATCCTCATTTTAAGTAAAAAAAAAGAAGAAGAGAATAATAATAAAATGCCTACCAAACTGTAGTAGTTTGCTATACACATGACAGATGTGTGTAAAGAAATGAAATACTTCTTCAGTTGCTCTCCCTTCTATCTCTCCCAGAAGACCATTATGATGTTTGCGATTTCCATATAAGTTCAATATCATCCCTAAAATGTATCCATCAAATATATATGTATATACACATGTACGTGTATATGATTGTCCTATATTTATAAACAACAAAATACCTTTCTGCAATTTTTTCAGTATGTTTTTGATATTTATTCCTGTTAATATATATAGCTCTTGTTTCTTACTCAGCCCCTTCCCTGTCTTCTACTCTTTTCCCTTTTTCTGTAGTTGTCACATTGTCATTTCTTTGAGGCAAGAATACGGTCACCAAATTTGACTGCCTCTTGTGGGTGTTTTCATGAAATGGGAGGCAAGGATGAAGGGGAGGGAAGATTAGCTGAGAAAGAGATAAATGAAAATTATGTTTGTGGGCCTGAATTTTGTTTTATTTGGTTTTGTTTCATCTAATTTTGAGACAATATTGCCCTAGTTTATGAACATGTCCTTAGTTTGCAAGTTTCTAATAGCAGCCCTGAGCTGAGGTTTCAGGGACTGAATAGAGGATGAGTTGATAGTGTTGAACACAAGTAATATAGGGCTATTCCTCCACAAATGCAATGCAAGAAAATGTTATTTAATAAGTCCACAGTGGTGCCAATGAACCAAATGGACTCCCATCCATTCAGCCCCTATGAGGTCATGTGCAGTAGCCGCTCTGGGAATTTACACATCTTCATCTTATCATCAGCATCCTTTAAACACAAATGCCCACCCCAACGAATACATTCACCTTCTAATGAAGCCAGAAAAAAAAAGTCCCTCCTTACCCTAGCTCCCCAGTCTTCCTGGTCACTTAGCTGTCACTGACTGGCTGGGCCTGGGTCTTGCAACTCTGGCTCACCATGCTACTCCTCAGAGGTCACAGTTGCTCACCCTCACCTGCCTCATTCCTAGCTCCACTTTTCTGAGCAGGAATGGCAGTCAAGCTAATAATTTTACAGGGCCTTTCAGATCCTGCTGCAAATTGTTCCTGCTATCTGCCTGCTACTATGTCCTTCCTTTCACTTCTAAACAATGTCAACTCCTGGCTCAGGGTCAATCTCTCCAATTTACTACCTGTCCTACCACTCAGTGATTTCAAAATCCATGTAGGTGAACCTTTCAACACTATAACATTTCAGTTCTGTGAGCTGCTTTCCACCAATGACTTTGTCATCCACTCTTTCTCAGCCACTCACTCTAGGCTGAACACCTGGGAGTCTGTCCTCAAACCCCAAATATTCCATCTCTTCTTCTCTCTCTCAGGTAATGACCATGGTTCCCACTTTTGAAAAAATTCCACAGACTCCCTATCCACAATCTATCCACTTATCAGCATCTGCATCCATATAATCAGCCTGCCCATCTGTTGCCATGGGTGAACTGCCTATACTCTTATCTAACCCTTCACTATACCCTATCCTTTCTCACCTTCGCAAGGGTATTGCTTCAGAAATTCTCCTCACTCTCTTTCTTGGATATTACAATGGCTTATGACCTTTCAAAAAGCCATATAAACAATTGCCATATATACATAAACAAAAGCCATATATACATAATTGTATATAAACAATTATGTTATATCTATGGTATTAATTTTTTATGGAAGGGTAGTAATTAGGAAAATAAAATCTAAAAAGGCTCTTAATGGGAGACTTTGAAAAGTTTAACAAACTTAAAGGAAAAATCAAATTCCTACATAACCCTACATAGTCTGGTCCCCATTACCTCCCTTAGCTCGTCTCTTACTACTCTCCCACTTGATCACTCAGCTCTAATCACATTGGCTTCTTTGCTGATTTTCAAGTACATCAGGCGTACATGCACATGTGCACACACTGAACATTTGCCTTGGCTGTTACCTCGGCTGTGGATTCTCTCCAGGCTAACTCCCTCACCTCCTTCCAGTCTTTGCTTGACTCTTCTTAGTGTCTCCTCAGAGAGGCCTATCATGACCTGTAGCATGTCCCCCTTACTTCCACACTTGGGACCCCATTTACCCTGATCTACTTTTGCTTTTCTTTTTTTTCATAGTACTTACTACCTTCTAACATACTATTTTATTTTATTTTCATGTGTACTGCTTGTTTTCTGTCTCCATCTGCTAGAATATAAGCTCCATGAGGGTAGAGATCTTTGTCTGTTTTATCCACAGCCCCTGGATCAGAACAGTTCTCGATAATGAAAAATGAATCCTTTCTAGCCGTAAGGAAAAAAAACTTAAGTCCTGGAAGAAATTTCAATTTAGTTGAGTTGAATCTATAACTGGGAAAAAAGTATGAGGCCAGGACTGAAGTTGTGACTCATAACCACATTATTAATTCTGTCTGAGATCTCCCTCCCTAGGGTCACAAGAATAACTAGAAATTGAGGCATGTTATAAAGCCGTATCTGGAGCCTAGCCCAGGGTGAAAGAGACTTTTGCCTGGGCCTTACATTCACAAAGAGCCTCAAATGTAGGTTTTGAACATTTTCTCTAAAGGGAGTTGGTTATATATTTAGCCAGAGACATGCCCATAAGAAAGGAAGGAGACTTTCAACTTACAACCTAACTGGTGTCTCATTACTGCATTCTGCACCATGGGTTAACTTGTTAAACTCTGCAATTATTGCATGACTATCAAAATCATAAAGCTTTGTAATGTCTCTGTTAAAAGCATTCATTTGTTAAATATAATTATTTCAATTATGCGACAATTTTGGAATCCTGCTTCTGTTTCTCTTTGGTTTTTCACATACTGCTAAATTTGAGAAATGGAAGTGACCTGGGTTTTAAGAGAGCCTGACTATACCAAATATGCTTTGTCCCCTCTTGGCCACAGAGAACCAAGGACTGTAACATTATATGAGCTCCCAATGCTCACAGGGTGCCGGGCCACAGACACTCAAATACATTCCTTCCCTTCTGGCTCACCAATGCTTCTGCAAAATATGTACTTACAAAGCACATTCCTTCCCCTTTGCTCCATTATCCCATAATACTCTTGAGTGAGGAGCGGGAGTAAAAGAGGGAAAATCAGAGTGAAGAACTATTCAGGAGTGTAGGCCTAGCTGTGAATGCTGCAACAGAGACTGTCACAGGAAAGGTACACCCACCGTCTCTGTTTTCATGGCTGTGAAGTTTCATTTTATACGTCAATTTGGCTAGGCTACGGTCTAGATGCTGCTGTTGAAGTTAATCAGAATATGTCACCACAAAATATGCCTCTGACAAAAACATTATTTTGAGCTAAACGTATTTTTAAATACATTTAGAGGTAGAACTCTCACATGGAAAATGTCCTCCTTATATCAGAGGAAAATAATATTCTTTTCATCAAGGATGGGAAGTTGAGACTTAGAGAATTCTATAAAACAGGCCTTATTAAAATAATTCTTATCTTCCTTTAGACTCCTCACATAGTTTAGTCATATTTCCACAACTGCCTCTCTTTGTTCAAACTAGTGTAAAAGCATTTAGGTTTTGCCATTTCTTTGGGTCTTCATTTCCTTATGAGGGCTCCCGTGTCACTTAAAATTTATATTATAAATTTATATGCTTTTCTCCTGTTAATCTGACTTATATCAATTTAATTCTTGGACCCAGCTAAAAACCCTAAAAGGGTAGAGGTAAAATTTTGCCTCTCGTACACTGTGAAGGTCTTTTTTTAGATATGATGAATATTTAATTTTGAAAAAAGCAGATTAGCCTCCATAATGTAGGTGGGCCTCATCTAATTTGTCGAAGGCCTTAAGAGAAAAGACTGAGGTTTCCAAGAGAAGAAGAAATTTTCCTGAAGACTGTGATAACAGAAACCCTGCCTAAGTTCCATCCTGCTGCCCTGTGGAATTCGGACTCAAAATTGCAATATCAACTCTTCCCTAAATTTTCAGGCTGCTGGCCTACCCTACAAATTCTGGACTTACCAGCCCCACAATTGCACGAGCTAGTTCTTTAAAATCTGTCTCTATTTCTCCCTCGTTCTCTGGAGAACCCTGATGGATACAGTGGTTAACATATGGCTAGTTTCTTTTGGTTTGGGGTCTTTGCTGCCTCCTTTAGCACTCTCCTCTTCAATCCAGATTTTTAAAAATTATTTGCTTTGAAACTAGACCTCCTTGCCTTTCACACACAACCTCCTTTCCTTTTATCTTTCGATTATTACCCTATTAAACATTCATCAACAGACTTCCCAACCCCAATTCTGCCTTTCTTGATTCTCTTAACCCAGACATATTCAACCAGCACTTTTCAAAGACTACAGGGAAATAGTCATGTGCTTCGGGCATAAATGTTGAAAATGTCACAGCCCTGACCCCCATGCCGCTCAGTATGTAAACAAGCTAGGCAGGTAAACAAAGAATTGCAGTGAAGTGTAGTAAGTGGCCACACTAGAGGTATGAGCCCCTTAACTCCTGGTGGGGCAAGGTGTGTGTTGGGAGGGGCTGAGTTGGGGGTAAATGAAGGTATGTGTGGTTTCCAGTCAGGATGTTCTACTAGGCTGAGAGAAGGAGCAATGGGATCATGTGGAAATGGTTTGTACAAGAAGTGGGAAGCCAGCTCTGCAACTAGGATGGACAAAAACACATTATTTCACATTTCAGGATTTATTTCCTCCTTTTCAAAAGAAGAAAGTACCATGGAAGGGCAAAGAGCAGAATTAGAGATGATGAAGCCAAAGAAAAAGTCTCTAATACCAGGAAGAAGCCCTGGGAGCAACTGAGACAATAAAATTTTTTTTTTTCAATTTTTAGATTAACAATGTGCTAAGTACTGAGGTAAACACTGAAATTTTAAAGCCAGATCAGGGCCTACCTTCAAGGAATTCATAGTCTAAGACAAGTCACACAAGCATTCGCCAGAATATTCTTCCCCCATGTAGATAAATAACAACATGGTGCACTCTGTCAGATTTCTGTTTAGTTGTCACTTCATCATAGAGGCTGATTCTACCCACTTGATATAAAATAGCATACCCACCACAACCGCCAACCTTCTATATCCTCCCCCTCAACCGTTCCCCCCGCCGGTTGGATTCTGGATGCTTTTATTGTCTTCTTTGTACTTCCCTGTATTTTTTAAAAAATAAAATTTCTTATTTTTCACTTATAGTTGGGATACAATATTATATTAGTTTCAGATGTATAGTACAATGATTAGAGATCTATATAACTCACAAAGTAATCATCTCAATAAATCTAGTACTCCTCTGCACCCATACATATTTATTACAATATTATTTACTATATTCCTTATGCTATACTATATCTCCATGATTATATTTTGTAACTATCCATTTGTACTTCTTAATCTCTTTCCCCTTTTTCATCAATTTCCCCCAACCCCCTCCCATCTGGTGACCTTCAAAATGTTTTCTGTATCTTTGAGTTTGTTTCTGTTTGTTTGTTTGTTTTGTTCTTTAGATTCCACAGGTAGGTGAAATCATAAGGCATTTGTCTTTCTCTATCTGACTTACTCCATTCAGCACAGTAACTTCTAGGTCCATCATGCAATATCTTTTTCTGTCCCTTTACTTTTAGTCTCTGTGTGTCTTTTAATCGGAAGTGAGTCTCTTGTAGGTAGCATATGTAAGGATCTTGTTTTCTTATCTATTCAGCCACCCTATTTTTGATTGGAGCAAAATTTGAAGAATTTGTTGATAGATATGTGGTTATTGCCATCCTTTATTCATGTTTTTGATACATATATTTTTTCTTCTTCTTAAAGAAGATGCTCCAACATTTCCTGTAATACTGGCTTGGTGTTGATGAACTCTTTTATCTTTTCCTTATCTGTCCTTCAACTCTGAATGGCAGCTTTTCTGGCTAAAGCAATCTTGGTTATAGATTCTGGGTTTTCATCATGTTGAAAATTTTGTGCCAAGCCCTCTGTCTTGCAAAGTTTCTTTTGAGAAATCAGCTGCCAGTCTTATGGGAGCTCTTTTGTAAGTAACTAACTGCTTTTCTCTTGCTGCTTTTAAGATTCTCTCTTTGTATTTAAGCTTCGACATTTTATTTATTTATTTATTTATTTAATTTTTTTTTTTGGACATTTTAACTGTGATGTGTCTTGGTGTGGGCCTCTTTGGGTTCATCTTGTTTGGGACTCTCTGAACTTCCTGGGATTGTATGTCTATTTCCCTCACCAGGTTAGGGAAGTTTTCCATCATTATTTCTTCCAACAGGTTTTCAATTCTTTCTCTTTCTTCTTCTGGTACTGCTACGATATAATGTTATTATGTTTGATGTTGTCCCATAGTCTCTTTAAATTATCTTCATTTTGGTGGGATTATTTTTTCTTGTTGCTGTTCTGACTGGGTGTCCTCTGCTACCCCATCCTCTGTATTGATGATTTGATCCTTCTCTTCATCCGCTCTGTTGATTCCCTCTAAGGTGCTCTTCATCTCAGATAGTGTATTCTTCATTTCTGACTGGTTCCCTATTATAATTTTCATCTCCATTTCTATGTTTTTTATCTCTTTGTTTAAGTTCTAAGTTCAACTACTCTTTCCCTAAGTTCATTTAGCATCTTTTTAACCAGTGTTTTGAACTCTGAATCTGTTAGATTGCTTGACTCCACTTCGTTTAGATATCTTTCTGGAGCTCTGTTCTGTTCTTTCATGTGGGACATGCTGTCTCCCCATTTTGGCTGCATTTCTGTGTCTGTTTCTACGTACTATGAAAAGCTCCTAAGTCTCCTGATCTTAGTAATGTGGCTTCGTAAGGCCCAGTGGCACAGCTCTGAAAAGGGTTGAGCTTCAGGCCAAGTTTAGCCCCAGCCTGTGCCCCTTCCAGGGTCACCTGGTAAGAGTCAGCAAGCAATCCACAGATGGTTTGCCATCTGGGCTGTGATTGTTGTTGCCTCAAGAGGCCATGTCAGAAACCGATGCCGGCTGCCGCCAGTGTGGGGCTTGGAGCTACTCAGCAAGGAGCACAAGGCACGCCAAGGACCTGACTGGATGTGACTTGAGTAGGGTCACAAGTTGGAAGGGGCAGAGTTTCAGGAAGTCCTTTGGGCAGAGCAACCTCTGTTATCCAGTTTGATGATGTCTCAGCTATGGCAGGTCTATGTCTGCAAGCTAGGGGTGGGAAAGATCATCCAAGGATCAGTGGATATTGCCAGCACTTCTGCCCCAAAGAAAGCCACTCCTTCAGCCCTCATCATGAAGCCCTATAACTCAGTGTGCCCCTTTATGTCTCTGGCACCCCCTGCCCAGCAGCCACTCCAGTGCTGGAGCTCAGGGTGAGTGAATCCGTCACCATGAAGGCCCAGTCATGGTCGCGGCCCCTTTAAGAGACACATTTGCACCTGCCCAGTGCAGCTTCTGTAACTTCTGTATCACTCAGCCCACATGGGACCAGGCAGCCCTCATCTCTGCTCATTACTACTGTTCCAAGGTGATTTCTTAATTCTCTCCTTAGTTGTAAGGCTTCTGCTCATCCAGATCCTAGGTGACTGCTTGCTCTGTGGTTTTGAAACAATTTTGGTGTGGTCCCAAGAGGAAATGTACAACGCTTCCATCCTCTAAGCCATCTTGACCGGCTGTCCTCGACCTTTTTTTACCTTTTAATTCAAGTGTAATACACATACAGGAAAAGTTCACATCATAAGTATACAGTTCACTAAATTTTCACAAACTGAACGCACACAAAACACCAACATCCAGATCAAGGAACAGCATTAACAATGCCCAGAAATACCCTTCTTGTTCAGTCTTAACCTTTCCCCAATGGATAAGCACCATCCCGATTTCTAATAGCATAAATTAGTTTTGCCTGTTTTTGTACTTTACATAAATGGAATCATCCAGAATGTACTTTTTTGTAGTTGACTTCTTTTACTCAACATCAAGTTTCATTCGTGTGGTTATGTGTCATTTTAGTTCATTTGTTCTCATTGCTTTATAGTAGGGGTCCCTAACCCATGGGCCATGGACCAGTACCCGTTCTTGGCCTGTTAGGAACCAG